>NC_084739.1:57510334-57785334 GCF_033978785.1 Entelurus aequoreus
CTTTCAGTACATACAAAATGTTGACATCTATAGTTGTATTTTGGTAAAGATGAGCAAACATGCTGCTCCTAAACAGCGTTTACAACAGCAACAAACATGGCAGTAGACGCAAAGCTAAATCATGAAATGCAACCTTACCCGAGAAAAAACGAGGCATGATTTATCCAGAAGAGTCTTAATACCAATGTCCTTGACCCAGCCAGACACAAAGAAGTTGTACACCTCCATGCTTTTCCAAGTTTTCATCTGTTTTGTCGTGTAGAATGGCGTCTGGAGCGCAATAGCTCGATATGTCTGAGAACGTGACCAATGTATAATCCTTGATATTGCCCGACACATAGTTGGATTTTTTTGCTGGTGTCTGCTTTTTGTAGCAAGATTTAAGCCTCTTTTGTACTCAAATAGTTCACACACTGCTTGCTGTACAACAGCTTGGTTGACCGCCATTGGTTTTCACTTCCGGGAAGAAGTCACGTGTCGTATTACAGGCAATACTGTGATCAATAATGGCACCTTGTGCCTCTACGACAAAATGTGAGTTATTGTTGTATGTACACAGCAATAAAGTTAAATATACGTTCAGAATTGTACCGTGTACTTCCACATATGTTTGGAACTAGTGCTTTGGGGTAAATCAAGAGATTATTGGTATCGTTCGGTCGTGTGACGTCCTTTGCAACTGTAGTGGAATTGTTTGGACACTAAAGGTCAACCGAGATCCCATTAATCATCCTTTTTCGCTCTCAGGCTTACTAACAAGTTTTAACTTGTTTTAACTGCACTGGCTTCCTGTGCACTTAAGATGCGACTTTAAGGTTTTACTACTTACGTATAAAATACTAAACGGTCGAGCTCTATCCTATCTTGCTGATTGTATTGTACCAAATGTCCCGGCAAGAAATCTGCGTTCTAAGAACTCTGGCTTATTAGTGATTCCCAGATCCCAAAAACAGTCTGCGGGCTCTCGAGCGTTTTCTATTCGGGCTCCAGTACTCTGTTAGAGATGCTACCTCAGTAGAAGCATTTACTGTATGTTCCATCTTAAAACTCATTTGTATACGCTAGCCTTTAAATAGACCCCCCCTTTTAGACCAGTTGATCTGCTGTATTCTTTTCTGCTCTGCCCCCCTCTCCTGTGTGGAGAGGTTATTAGGTGACCACAGATGAGGCGCTCCAGGTTCAAAGTCGGGACCCGGGATGGACCACTCATCTGTGCATCATTCGGGGACGTCTCTGCGCTGCTGACTTGTCTCCACTCAATAGGATCCCCTGCTGGCCCCACTATGGACTGGACTCTCACACTATTAACTAGATTCACTCGACGTCCATTGCACCGGTCGCCCAGAGGCGGGGGTCCCCACATCTGCGGTCCCCTCCAAGGTTTGTCATTGTATCCCATTGGGAAGACTTTTTTACTGCCCTGATTTGGGACCTGAGCCGAGGATTTCGTTGTGGCTTGTGCAGCCCTTTGAGACACTTTGATTGATTGATTGATGAACTCCTTTGCTCAGTTTAAGAGTAGTCTATACATTGTTTATCGTGTAGACTATTTTGTTATTATTATTATTAGTAGTATTATACAGTACATATAGTTGGAGTATAATTTCTAATGTCCCGTCTTTACAATTAAATAAGTACTTAAGGTATAAAGTGTGACTGACTTATCATTTAGGTAGTAGTTGACACTGACACTAAATTTTGACTTATCATGCCGTCATAATAACACAAATCGTTCATAGTTCAAAGCTAATGCTTGTTATCAGTTGATAACTGCTGACAGTTGAAAATTGCAATACACTTCAATTGAGTAACTTTGCACTTTGAAAGTGGTGCCAGTGTCTTGCAGCGTTGAGCATATAATGTTGGTTGTGGGGAGCTGAATTAAGTTGACCACAGAAGACAATACATTTCTAACCTCTAGCCCGCTGTCATAATGACAAATGATAAATGGGTTATACTTGTATAGCGCTTTTCTACCTTCAAGGTACTCAAAGCGCTTTGACAGTATTGCCACATTTACCCATTCACACACACATTCACACACTGATGGCGGGAGCTGCCATGCAAGGCGCTAACCAGCAGCCATCAGAAGCAAAGGGTGAAGTGTCTTGCCCAAGGACACAACGGACGTGACTAGGAAGGTAGAAGGAAGCATTCTGTGGGGATGTAAAAGCATTCTCGTATCCTATTTCAAAGGTGGACTTCCTGTCGGAGCACCCATTAGCAATTAGCCAGCTGCGTCACTCTTTCTGACACAGACTCGTGTCTTGTTAGAACGTATAATGCATTTTTGATGCATGCTTTTATCCATTCACACATTCATTAACTAACAAATTCCTTCAGAGACAAATCAAAGTACTGTCTCATGAAGTGTTAAACTCGTTCTGCGTAACATATTGCACCTGCACAAACTAATGACTGGTAAATCGGCTATACTTCATATAGGGATATAGCAGTTTGTGAAAAAAAATACATGTTCGGTTGACTTGACACGGTTCGGAGCTTGAAGTTCTCCTCCCACCCCCACCAAGGACTGTTTTCACTGCTGGACTCTACAAAGCGGTTCAGCAGCCTCCGTAGCAGAACCTCCAGGTTCTGTAACAGCTTCTTCCCTCAGGCCATCAGACTCTTGAACGCATCCCCCAAAAAACGGATTAACTCGCTGGAATATAAAGACAATATAACATACATCCATAAACGTAGATGCATATGAAAAAGTGCAATATATTTATCTGTACAGTAATCTATTTATTTATATCTGCACCTTATTGCTCTTTTATCCTGCACTACCATTAGCTAATGCAACAAAATTGTGTTCTTATCTGTACTGTAAAGTTCAAATTTGAATGACAATAAAAGGAAGTCTAACTCTCTAGTCCAGCGGTTCTTAACCTGGGTTCGATCGAACCCTTGGGGTTCGGTGAGTCGGCTTCAGGGGTTCGTCGGAGCCTCCGCCACGGAAGTAAAGACACATCCGACTTATCGTGTAAATAAAAACTTCTCCCTATCGGCGTATTATTGATACCCCCAAACAATGCTCCCTCTAATTTTCCATCTGATTTGCAGGTTGTTTGATTGATTGATTTAAACTTTTACTAGTAAATTGCAAAGGACACAGTACAGTACATATTCTGTACAATTGACCACTAAATGGTAACACCCGAATAAGTTTTTCAACTTGTTTAAGTCAGGGTCCACGTTAATCAATTCATGGTAATGTGTGTAAGGTGTGTAATGTGTTGTGAGTTCATGCACTGTGTTGGTTTTGTTCTTTAATCAAGGTGATGTTCATGCACGGTTCATTGTGTGCACCAGTAAAAAAACATATGAATTTTTCTTGAATTTGAAATTATTATTTTATTTTTTTTCACTAAAGAAGGGTTCGGTGAATGCGCATATGAAACTGGTGGGGTTCGGCACCTCCAACAGGGTTAAGAACCACTGCTCTAGTCTAAGCATGTTTTACTGACTTACAGTTTGGAGCGCAGGGTCCTATTATGGGTCCTATTATTTTCCTGTTAACGGAATGTCGGACAGAATCACGGATTACTTGGATGCGCGCACCTCCTCACCAACACTCAACTGCTCCCACCAAAACTAACTTTTCACTCACCTCCACAGAGCCGCGTCAGCATTTTAGCCAGCCACCCTGCAAACTTCCTCGACTCAGACCTCACAGCATCCACCTCAAACACAAGTGTGCGAAAAAACTACATCGCTTATCTCTTACTCCAAACAGTCGAAGAGTTCCCAAATTATAGGTTTGTGTCAGTTAAAAAAAATAACATTTATAAGTACGTGTTGTCAGAAAGCCGAGAAAACACTGTGCTAATGCTAATGCTAGCTAGCTGTTCTTGTTGACGCGACAACCAATTTGAGGAGTTGTAGAATCTCAAACATCTTCACTAAGTTAATGTTAACTGGACAGCTTCTAATGCTATAGTTTGGTCACCATTGTTGAAATAATAACTCTTTGTGTGTGCTTTCGCTTTGTTTAAAGCATGTACACTTAAATCACTTATAAAATGGAATATTAATATTCTTTGACCTGAAATACAGGGCAAATTTTCCAATTATGTTTAAGGATTTTTGCATTTAATTCAAGGGTCAGGGCTTTAGAAGTTCTTTTTAAGTTGTTTTTTTTACAAGATCTTTTTTCAAGAACCACAATGTTGAGATATATGATTTTCTAGGTGTTTGAAAAGAACAACAATGTATTCTGAACCCAACGGAAAACCGTATCACAAAACCATAATTAGATCCAAACCGTGGATTTTGTGAACCATTCCAGCCCTTACACTTACTGCAAATACTAGGGATGTCTTTAAATAGTCGATGATTCGACTCAGAAGAGTCAAAGTCGACTATAAACCTTGCTGTATATTCTTCTGATGTTATACACACCCCTGCAACCCCCCTTCTCTTCCTCCGTGGGAAGGAAACAAGGTGAGTACCTGCAGAAACTGTGTTGGGAAGATGGACTGCGTTTAACATATCTTCTATAAATATTAGTAAAATATTCTTGTGTGCGGACAAATAGTTTTTAGAGAGTAAAAGATAAATCTTACATGCTTGTCTGCTTCAGCTGTCACTTCAGTCGGTCTTGCTCAGAGCAATCGCTGACGTGGGTGGTCAAAACAGCTCCCCGTGTTTTGACCACCCACATATCTTACTCTGGAAAACGTATTAGTCTGCACACAAGAATATTTTACTAACAATTTTGGGATGATGTTTCTCCATAGGGGACCAGCTGCTGGGAGATTCAGAACTCGCTAGGCCGGTGGAATCCTGCTGTCCGAACCGATTGGACTTGCCAGAAATTGGTCACGGCGCACGCTGGCTCGCACTGCCTCGACAAGGAGGTGTAGCTCTTATCTGACAAAGGTAATGATCCTCCAGCAGGTTCACATTTGTAAACTTTGTTAGGACTTTTTCTTCCTCTGTTTAGTCAAGTGTGATGTCTTTAACATAGCAGAGGACCTCCAATTTCCACTCTGTTGAATTTTTTTTATCAGAGTGGTTGAGCCTTTTTTTGAGGTGTAAAACATTGCAAACAAGATCGCTGTTTTGTTCACTTAAATGAAAGACTATTAATTTTATAAGTTTATTTGATCAACTTTAGAAAAAACACCTTACTGCGAATAGAGTTACATCCATGTGATGTTACTGACACCTAGTGTTCAATCAATTGGTCACTATTACTACAACTACTACATTACTACTACTACTACTAATAATAATAATAATAATAATAATAATAATAATACATATCCTTACAATTTGTATGTTTCTGTTAAAAAAAAACTGGTAGGGGGGTTCAGTGGGAGAATGACAACACACTCAGTGAGTGTGGCCTAACCGGAATTAAAACACTTTTAAAAGGCCATTCTGATGTCTATGCAAACAGGTAGATAGAAGATACTATAGAATAGTGGTCCGTGGATCGATTGGTACCGGGCCGCACAAGAAATAAAATATAGAAATATATATATTTTTTATTTTTATTTTATTTTTTTATTTTATTAAATCAACATAAAAAACACAAGATTCACTTACAATTAGTGCACCAACCCAAAAAACCTCCCTCCCCCATTTACACTCATTCCCACTCATTCCCACAAAAGGGTTGTTTCTTTCTGTTATTAATATTTCTGGTTCCTACATTATATATCATTATAGATCAATACAGTCAGCAGGGATACAGTCCGTAAGCACACATGATTGTATTTTTTTATGACAAAAACCAAACCCCACCCCCGGTCCGTGGGACAAATTTTCAAGCGTTGACCGGTCCGCAGTTACAAAAAGGTTGGGGACCACTGCTATAGATAGTTTGTAGAACTTAAAGAGGAACAAAAGTCCAATACCATATCAAATTGCTACCCAAGAATAATACACATTTGATATTTTGCACAAGGCACTATCTATCAGCTTACAACATTGACAAACTACAAATACAGTTTACAATATAAGTATTGTTGCCTTAAGAAAGGGTTGGGGTTTAAAAAAAGAGGCACTCTAAAATACTAACACACAAAAAGATATTATCTGCTTGCATAGAACTATGTACATTTAAACGAGGTTAGTTTTGAAAGAAAACAATGATAAAACCATGGGAAAGCATGATATTCTAAAAGCCCTATGAAGTCACATTACACTTGTTGAAATATTTTAAAATCAAGAAGCTAAGGTTTATTATTGCAGCTTTTCAATTAAATTGTGTTGTACATGTTACACAATGATAAACGTTTCTAAATTTAATGGGGGATAAAGGCCTGAAATTGGTCCAAAATGCACTTCTGATGGAACTTAAATTTACAATATATAATATCAGGGCATTCAATCGATCGCAACTGGACGGTTTGGTTTGTCTTAGAAGACGTTTCACCTCTCATTCAACTAGGCTTCATCAGTTCATGCTCATAGACTCAGATCTAGTCTTAGACTTAGATTGGTCAGATCGAGTCTTAGACTTAGATTGGTCAGATCGAGTCTTAGACTTAGATTGGTCAGATCGAGTCTTAGACTTAGATTGGTCAGATCGAGTCTTAGACTTAGATTGGTCAGATCTAGTCTTAGACTTAGATTGGTCAGATCTAGTCTTAGACTTAGATTGGTCAGATCGGGTCTTAGACTTAGATTGGTCAGATCTAGTCTTAGACTTAGATTGGACAGATCGAGTCTCAGACCTAGATTGGTCAGATCTAGTCTTAGACTTAGATTGGTCAGATCGAGTCTTATACTTGGATTGGTCAGATCGAGTTTTATACTTAGATTGGTCAGATCTAGTCTTAGACTTACATTGGTCAGTTCGAGTCTTAGACTTAGATTGGTCAAATCGGGTCTTAGACTTAGATTGGTCAGATCTAGTCTTAGACTTAGATTGGTCAGATCGAGTCTTATACTTAGATTGGTCAGATCTAGTCTTAGACTTACATTGGTCAGATCGAGTCTTATACTTAGATTGGTCAGATCTAGTCTTAGTCTTACATTGGTCAGATTGAGTCTTAGACTTAGATTGGTCAAATTAGGTCTTAGACTTAGATTGGTCAAATCGGGTCTTAGACTTAGATTGGTCAGATCTAGTCTTAGACTTAGATTGGTCAGATCGAGTCTTATACTTAGATTGGTCAGATCTAGTCTTAGACTTACGTTGGTCAGATCGAGTCTTAGACTTACATTGGTCAGTTCGAGTCTTAGACTTAGATTGGTCAAATCGGGTCTTAGACTTAGATTGGTCAGATCTAGTCTTAGACTTAGATTGGTCAGATCGAGTCTCAGACCTAGATTGGTCAGATCTAGTCTTAGACTTAGATTGGTCAGATCGAGTCTTATACTTGGATTGGTCAGATCGAGTTTTATACTTAGATTGGTCAGATCTAGTCTTAGACTTACATTGGTCAGTTCGAGTCTTAGACTTAGATTGGTCAAATCGGGTCTTAGACTTAGATTGGTCAGATCTAGTCTTAGACTTAGATTGGTCAGATCGAGTCTTATACTTAGATTGGTCAGATCTAGTCTTAGACTTACATTGGTCAAATCGAGTCTTATACTTAGATTGGTCAGATCTAGTCTTAGACTTACATTGGTCAGATCGAGTCTTAGACTTAGATTGGTCAAATTAGGTCTTAGACTTAGATTGGTCAAATCGTCTCTTAGACTTAGATTGGTCAGATCTAGTCTTAGACTTAGATTGGTCAGATCGAGTCTTATACTTAGATTGGTCAGATCTAGTCTTAGACTTACATTGGTCAGATCGAGTCTTAGACTTACATTGGTCAAATTGGGTCTTAGACTTAGATTGGTCAGATCGAGTATTATACTTAGATTGGTCAGATCTAGTCTTAGACTTACATTGGTCAGATCGAGTCTCAGACTTAGATTGGTCAAATCGGGTATTAGACTTAGATTGCTCAGATCTAGTCTAGCGGCTGATGCCAAAACCCCAAATATTTATACTCCAACACCTGGAGGGTGTGCCTGGGCAAGGATGGTTTCGCCCTATCATAGTGAGGAAAAACAACTCTTGAGATGCAAACAAGCAATCCAACTGTCAAAGCCAAGGAGTTGTTGAAGACTAATTTCCTCAAGTTCCACCGGTAGCTCGCGATCGACCTAATGGTTACTAGGGATGCAAGTAACGATTATTTTGATAGTCGACGAATATCTTAACGATTAGTCGACTAATCAGATAATAAAGCATACACATATTTAATGGCTCTAAACTTTGCATCGACTTCTAAATGCAGGTTAAGTTAATTTAGGCATGTGCTTACTAACAACAAAGATGACTAATTTATTCATATTTATTTATTTATACTGTAACTGTGCTGCTCATTCAGCTGTTAGAAAAAATTAAATGACTAATAAAATGTTGTCAATTTAAAAGAAAGGAAAGTCAAAGTGCTAAAAAAAACTTTAACATTGTTTATGTATTTTTTTTTTTAAAAACAGTAAAATAGCAGCAAAGAAAACAAACAACAAAACACTAAATCTAACTTCCTCAAAAAGAAAAGCATTTTGTGATGTTTAAAAACCTGCACACTGGTATATTGACTATTGATTAACTTTTGGCAGTTTTAGCACACCAACAATCTTACCGAGGCCGAGACCGCATCCTCCCTCCAAATGTTTCGACATCATGTCTCCGCTTTAAGTGCTCGTGTATCACAGATGTACTGCCATAAAAAAACAAGGTCCGCTTTGCAAACTGAGCAAGGTATTCATGTTTTTAACAAGAATAAGAGGAAATATCCTCAAACTTTACATGTTAGCACTGGCAATGTTTTTGCGAGTGACCCACTTCCGCCCGGAAAAACACCAGTGATGACGTCACGACTATTTTCGACAAATATAATTTTCAGCGACAAATTTTATTGTTGACATTTGTTGATAATGTCGACTAATCGTTACAGCCCTGATGGTAAACCTTGCTGTAGATGAAGAAGCCCTGTGCTAACATGTTAGGAGTATAACTGGTGCACATGCACTCTTTGTCCCACTCAGATATTCCAAGCATGGAAAGCAGCTGCTGAGTAACGACTGCATTCTCTTCTCAGAGCTCAGCTTGCGAGCATAACGATGTTCCCTCCTTTCTCTTCCTGGGACATGTGTTGTTTATTTCTACACTTTTATCTACTCTATGCATTCATTTTACTAAGGTTCACTTTTAATACTCTCCAGTTAATGTAAAATGCCAGGGAGAATTCCACACAGTATACGGATGGATTCAAACCTTTGCATCTTCTGACTGTGAGGCTGACAGTCTTATCACTGCACCACTGTGCTGCTCCTAAGCAGGGCTGTACAGTTAGCATTTTCACTGGGAGCACAATTGATGTGTTTTCAGTGGAAGAGAAAAATTGTATTTGTTTGTATCAGTCCTCGGAAACTTTCCAAAGTATTTTAAGCATTATATCCCAATGACTTACGGTTTGTTTATTATAACAGATGTATCACATGTATCACAAATAAAACAGAAATGTCACAAGGGCATGACGTACACAATTCTAATATAATAGCATTTTGTAACAGCATAAATAACACCTAAATAATTTAAAACATTTAAATGAAAACAACTAGTGCAAAAGATATCAATAGATTTTAACACAAACAAACCATTTGTAACCGCAATTGATGTGCCTATTTTGTTAAGAATAGTGCAAATGTTAAAGTACATGCAATTGTCATCTGAAAAGTGCAATCATTTGTTTGTGGTGTTGATGAGCCACGGCTGGAGAAAAAAAGAGACAGAGACTAAGGTTTGTACAGGCGACATTGAAATACTATCGCTAGTCTGATTATCAGTCTGGGGCCAGGGAAAAAAAAACGTAATAGCCACGATAAGCACATATATACGTTACAACATAGAAACCAGAAGACTTGCAACAAGAGGGGAGTGGAATACGGTAGTAGGTTAAGTATAAGTAGAGGATGCCAGGTGGCCACGGTTATTATCTGGAGAGGTACCAGTCTGGAGGAAGTGCTAGCTGACCGGAATTGACACCCGAAATGGTCCACGTGTTGGACCACTCTTCTATGCACAACTATAGAATAGACATCTCTGTATAGTTGATTATATGAGCCTAGAAGCATGTTGAACTTTGTTATTTTATGTTCTTGCTTACCATGGTCTGACTCTGGGTGTGGGTTGAGCTATCAATAAATGGCTGCCGTTGAGTGCTGTGTGTTTAGGTAATCGCAGTGCTTTGCATTGTTTTATGGGCCCAGGAAAGAGTTTGGGATCCAATGGAACCGTTTTTGCTTTGACGCAGATGAAAATAATTCTGAACTAAGTGGGAAACTAAGTTTTTAGCTCACCTGCGTCTGCTGGACTTTAAAAGCACCATACTGGGTGAAGATTACGACAATGATGCGGGAGAAGACGCCAGGTCTGATTCTACTATTGGACGATAAACGTTTCTCATTCATGATGAGAGATGCTGCGGATGATGGCAGGAAGGCGCTGCAGATCCTGAGAGATCATTATGCCGGTATGGGGAAGCCACGCATAATTTGCACTAAGAATTGATATCTCCTCAAATAGGAGTGAACGAGTGTCCCACACAAAAATTGGTCACGGCACGCGCTGGCTCGCACTGCATCGACCAGGAGGTGTAGCTCTTATCTAACAAAGGTAATGGTCCTCCAGCAGGTTCACATTTGTAAACTTTGTTAGGACTTTTTCTTCCTCTGTTTAGTCAAGTGTGATGTCCTCAACATAGCCGAGGACCTTTACCAAATTATCCAAATTCCACCCTGTTTAATTTGACCGCAATGATAATAAATGGCCTGCCTCATGCATTTAAACCATTCTCTGTTTACGTGACACAGAGTGATGACTGGGTAACACAGCTCCACAAATTCAGATATTGGCCTTATTTGGTAGAAATTATGATGATGACACCTGTTCATAACCATACGTAGTAGGCAGTGCATGGCGGCAAAAACTGTCCCACGCAATCACCAATTAAACCATAATTTCTCCACTTCAAGTGCTCAGAGACAGATACTAAACTGATGGGTGATGATCATTTGCTTTTTTTTTTTTAAACTTATGACATGATGTGCTCGCAACACAACACGAAACGTTCATAACTCGGCTCCACAAGTTCAGATCTTGATTATCATTGATAAAAATGATGTTGATGACACCCTGAAGTGCTAGATGGGTCAGTACCTGTTCATAGCCATTTGAAATCTGTACCATGCCAATACCAATCAAACTGTTAATTTTAGATGACTGGATCTTTCTCCAAACCGACATGAATCTTTAAGGTCAGGGTCCAATCCAAACATGTTTAGAAGATTAATATTGACCCTACAACCGGCCTTTTTTGGGGAAAATGTACAACAGTCATACTTTCTTCGATATGCTTTGATCTTCCTGAAATTTTGATGGTGGGTTAGGGCATCAGGAAGGACTTGACCGCAAGCATCAAATGTACTGGCCGACTCGTGTGAACCCCTGAGCTGGTTCGCGACGTGAAGAAGTTCCGTCTGAATCTAGTCAAACTCACTTCGATGCACAGCAAGGGCTCTAGAACCAGTCCTCTTGAGAGGGGCTAGACTCTCTTCCACTATGGTATTGCAAGCACTGAGAGGTGACAGGCGGGTGGCAATACTTGTTGCCCTACGGCTCAGAGCCTGTGCGTTGGAGTTTAACCCAGTAGACGAGAGGGTAGCTTCCCCACGCCTCCGGGTCAGAGGACGGGTCTTAACTGTTGTTTGTGCTTATGCAGTAACAGTAACAGTACCCGCCGTTTTTGGATTCCCTGGAGGGAGTACTTGAGAGTGCTCGCCCAAGTGATTTCCTTGTACTGCTTGGGGACTTCAACGCTCACATTGGCAACTACAGTAAAACCTGGAAAGGTGTAGATGGAAGGAACGGCTACCTGTATCTGAACCCGAGTGGTGTTTTGTTATTGGACGTTTGTGCTCGTCACAGATTGTCCATAACAAACACCATGTTTAAACATAAGTATGTCCATGTGTGCGCTTGTCACCAGGATGTGCGGTCTCATGTTTTGGAAAACTTGGGTGAAGTAAGTGGCGGAGCTTTCAACCAATCAAGGGTGAGTTGGTTCCAATGGTGGTGGAGGATGCCTGTTAAACTTGGCAGGCCCATACGCATTGTAAAAGTCTGCTGAAAATGTCTAGCTGAATCTCCCGTTAGACAGAGTTTCAATGCCCACCTCTGGAAGTTACAAGGGAGGCGCTGTACATTGAGTACAGTGGACCATGTTCCGGCTTCCTCTATTAACGAGGAAGCCGATCAGATCTGTGGCCGCAAAGGGGTTGGTGCCTGTCGTAGCGGCAATCCCAGAACCCACTGGTGTGAGGGATGCTGTCAAGTTGAAGAAGAAATCAAATCGGATCCTTTTTGCTCACGGGACTCTGGAGGCAGCAGACAGGCCAAGCGGTGTGGGGCTTTTGCGGTTGCATAGGCAAAAACTTGGACATGGGAGGAGTTCAGGAAAGCCATGGAAAACGACTAATGGACAGTTTCGAAGTGATTCTGGACCATCATCCGCGCCTTAGGAGAGGGAAGCTGTGCACTGTCAACATTGTGTTTGACTTCGACTTGGGATGTTGTGGCTCAGTGGAAAGATTACTTCGAATACCTTCTCAATCCCACCTACACATCTTCCTACAAGGAAGCAGTGCCTGGGGAAAATGTGGTGAACTCCCCTGTTTCTGGGGCTGAGGTTGCCAAGGTAGTTAAAAAGCTCCTCAGTGGCAGGGTCCTATGGGTGGATGAGATTCACTTGTAGTTTCTTAAGGCTCTGGATGCTGTGGGACTGTCTTGGTTGACAAGATTCTGCATCATTGCGTGGACATTGGGGGCGGTGTCTCTGGAGTGGCAGACTGAGGTAGTGGTTCTTCACTTTAAGAAGGGGAAGCGCAGGGTGTGTTCCAACTATCCCAGCATCACAGTCCTCAGCCTTCCCGGTAAAGTCTATTTAGGTGTACTGGAGAGGACACTAAGCCGAATCATCGAACCTCAGATTCAGGAGCAATGTGGTTTTCGTCCTGGTCTGTGGAACAGCCCTGTACTCTTGGCAGGGTCCTTGAGGGTGTATGGAAGTTTGCGTAACCAGTCAACATGAGCTTAGTGGACTTTGAGAAGGCGTTCGACCGTGTCCCTTGGGAAGTCCTGTGAGAAGTGCTTAGCGAGTATGGAGTATCGGACCGCCTGATTGTGGCAGTCCTCTCACTGTATGAGTGGTGTCAGAGCTTGGTCCGCATTACTGGCAGTAAGTCAAATCCATTTACAGTGAGGGTTGGACTCCTCTTGTGCTGCCCTTTGTCACTGATTGTGTTCATACATTTTATGGACAAGTCAGGGCGTTGAGGGGTCCGGCTTGGTGGCTGCAGGATTAGGTCTCTGCTGTTTACAGATGATGTGGTCCTGATGGCTTCATCTGGCCAGGGTCCTCAGCTCTCACTGAATCGGTTTGCAGTGTTAAGCGACTTGGATAAGAATCAGTACTTCCAAATCTGAGTCCATGGTTCTCATTCAGTTCTCCTTCCAGATTGGAAGGAGAACTTGCCCCAAGTAGGAGTTCAAGTAGTCTTATTCACGAGTGAGGGAAGAGTGGATCGTGAGATCGAGAGACAGATTGGTGTGGCATCTGCAGTTATGCGGACCCTGTATCGATCCGCCATGGCAAAGAAAGAGCTGAGCCCACAGCTGGCCTGGGAACAGACAGCTGGCCTTGAGATTCCCTGGGAGGAGCTGGACAAAGTGTCTGGGGAGAAAGAAGTCTGGGCGACTCTGCTTATGCTGCTGCCCGCACGACCTGATCTCGTATAAGCAAAAGAAGATGTTTTTGATGGATGAATAGATAGATAAAACATGTTAGAACAGATAGTAACCAAATATTAACAATAAATGAACAAGTACATTAATAATCCATCCATCCAACCATTTTCTACCACTTGTCTGTGGGCGGTATAGCTCGGTTGGTAGAGTGGCCGTGCCAGCAACTTGAGGGTTCCAGGTTCGATCCCAGCTTCCGCCATCCTAGTCACTGCCGTTGTGTCCTTGGGCAAGACGCTTTACCCACCTGCTCCCAGTGCCACCCACACTGGTTTACATGTAACTTAGATATTGGGTTTCACTATGTAAAGCACTTTGAGTCACTAGAGAAAAAAAAGCGCTATATAAATATGATTCACTTCACTTGATTCACTTGTCTCTCATGATTTAGAATTTTCGCAAATGACACAGTATGCTATTGCATAGACTACGTCAGCAGCCAAATTAGGAGCTGTGGAGGGGGGCGTGGTCGGCACGCCTCCTGCGGGAAGGGAGTGTGTATGGCCCCGCTTCGAAGCCCAGTTGGCAGGTGAGCAGATTGCCCAGCTGGGGTTGGTTATCTAATCACCTGTCTCCTTTATCAGCAACGTCCGAGGCCATGAGGGGGAGCGCTGATGAGAGCAGAGGAAAACCCCCACACGAACGAGAAGGAGTCCGCTGGCGAGACACACAAAATAAAATAAAATAAAAACTTGTTTAACCCTGTACTTCGGGCTCACGAAGACTCTGTCGGTCCCAGGGGAACCCATACGAAGGAGACTGTCACAAGAGCCTTTGTAACCCGTTTGTTTACCTACTACTTGTCAGGTTTGTCACTGACAGTTCAGTTATGTTTTGGTTTTTCCTGTCTTTGTTTCCTGTCAGCACTCTTATTTTGGTTCAGTTTCCTGTTTGTCTCCCTGAGTGCTGTGTCCCCTCAGCTGTGGCTGATTGGCACCTGGCCACACCTGGTGTCAATCAGCCAGCTGCTATTTGAACCTGCCTTCCCGTCCAGTCTGTGCTGGATTATTGTAGCTTCTACCTGTCATTCCTTCCTGTCGTGTAGATATCGTTACAGCTACTACCTGTCGTGCTACTACTTGTCCTTGTACCTGTCGTGGTAGCGGTAAGCTGTTCCTGTTAGCTATTTGTAGTTTGCTTTCTCCTAGCTCTTTTGTTTTGTGTTTTCTTGTTAGCCATTAGCTGTTTCCAGTTTTTCTGTTGGCTGGTTCCTGTTTTCAGTTTGGGCTATTCCTAGTTCCTAGTTTGTGTTTTTACCTTTTATTTTATGAACATTAAATCATGTTCTCCTGGACAATGCCTGCCACCATCTCTGCATCTTGGGGTTCACCAACACACCCTGACACTACTAAAAGACAAGTTGTCGAGTATGTTCACTGTTATTTAATGCCAAACTTGTCCTTTGACTGTAGTAAGTAACATAAGTGTAATGTATCATACGATTTTCTGTTAAAATAAAGCCAATAAGCACTTTTTTTGTGGTCCTCTTTAATTTGAAAAGTATTGAAATACATTTTGGTAGCGGTAGCGGTACCAAAATATTGGTATCAAGCCAAGACCAGACAGCACTAATTATTACATTAAACTAATTGTTTAATGTAATTGTAATTGTTAATTGTAATTTAATTGTTATTGTCGTACGCTCTGTAGACTCACCATTGTTGTTTTCGTCTCACAATAACCACTGGGAAGACATTTTAATTAAATCGCTTTGAATTCATTTCAATGGGTCCAATGGGTTCTATATGTCCTCCATTAAGCACATAAGGTCATTTTTTTTCTTGAGTTTTAGTCAAGTAATTTACAAAAGATAAACATGGTAGGCTATAGGCTACTAGGAGCTATTAGCTACACAACAGCTAACAAGTATTAAATAATTATAGTTACCTTATACTTACACATACATAAGGCCTGATTTACTAAGATCTAAATACCTTGTGCTAAACAGCGTGTGCAATCTATAAAATAGTTTGTTACGTGCAATTTATTAACACTGCGTGTGCAATCTTTTGCGTGTATCATACGGGGCATCACCACGGTCAAACTCATTTACTTCACATTCATGTTATACCCGTGGTGTTTTGCTATGTTTTCAAACATGCAGGAGTACTACTTTTTATGGGCAAATACAAGTTGTTTTCATATAAGAAATATTTTAATAATATATATTCTATGTGGAAAAAAACAAACGTCATTAAAAAAATACGCAAGGGCACCAAAACGCATTAATTGAATTTGTTTTAATCATCCCTTTAAAGTTAGTTATAGTTAAAGTACCAATGATTGTCACACACACACTAGGTGTGGCGAAATCCTCTAGCATCTGTAAAATTACAAAATAATGTTGACGATATGTCTAATATTTTTTATTGCTGACCATCCAAAATGTTAAAACACACATGCAAAATAGTGCTCGTAAACGGTGATGAGTATATTTGCATCTTCTCCTCCAATTGTTGTGGCCATTTTGATGATCAGCATATATTTAGCTAAATGAAGACAGAGACGCAAAAATGGATTGCACGCCTTATTCTGCTCACTTAACAGACGCAATTCACTTTGCACACATTCAGTAGATCAGCTTTGCATGTGCTATAGGGTTTGCACGTCTTTTAGTACATGCAGACCTTTCGTAAATCAGGCCTATAGTCTCCAAAGCTGCAGCGTATTACCCATTATGTACCTATAATGTACCCATTATGTACTTTTAATGTACCCATTATGTACCTATAATGTACCCATTATGTACTTATAATGTACCTATTATGTACCTATAAAGTTCACATTATGTACCAATAATGTACCCATTATGTACCAATAATGTACCCATTATGTACCAATAATGTACCCACGGCAGCACGGTGGCAGAGGGGTTAGTGCGTCTGCCTCACAATACGAAGGTCCTGAGTAGTCGTGAGTTCGATCCCGGCCTCGGGATCTTTCTGTGTGGAGTTTGCATGTTCTCCCGTGACTGCGTGGGTTCCCTCCGGGTACTCCGGCTTCCTCCCACCTCCAAAGACATGCACCTGGGGATAGGTTGATTGGCAACACTAAATTGACCCTAGTGTGTGAATGTGAGTGTGAATGTTGTCTGTCTATCTGTGTTGGCCCTGCGATGAGGTGGCGACTTGTCCAGGGTGTACCCCGCCTTCCACCCGATTGTAGCTGAGATAGGCTCCAGCGCCCCCCCGCGACCCTGAAGGGAATAAGCGGTAGAAAATGGATGGATGGATGGAATGTACCCACTATGTACCTATAATCTACCCACTATGTACGTATAATGTGCCCATTATGTACTTGTAATGTACCCGTTATGTATCAATAATGTACCTATAATGCACCCATTATGTACGAATAATGTACCCATTATGTACCTATAATGTACCCATGATGTACCTATAATGTACCCAAGATGTACCAATAATGCACCAATAATGTACCTATAATGTACCTATAATGCACCCATTATGTACGAATTATGTACCAATGATGTACCTTTAATGTACCCCCTATGTACCTATAATGTACCCACTATGTACCTATAATCTACCCATAATGTACCTATATTGTACCCATTACGTACCTATAATGTACCCACTATGTACCTATATTGTACCCATTACGTACCTATAATGTACCCATTATGTACCTATAATGTACCCACTATGTACCTATAATGTACCCACTATGTACCAATAATGTACCCACTATGTACCGATAATGTACCCACTATGTACCAATAATGTACCCACTATGTACCGATAATGCACAACTATGTACCTATAATGTACCGATAATGTACCCATAATGTACCCATTATGTACCTGTAATGTACCATTATGTACCTATAATGTACCCATTTTGTACCAATAATGTACCCATTATGTACGAATAATGTACCCATTATGTACCTATAATGTACCCATGATGTACCTATTATGTACCCACTATGTACCCACTATATACCAATAATGTACCCACTATGTACCTATAATGTACCCACTATGTACCTATAATGTACCCGTTATGTACCAATATATGTACCCGTTACATACCAATATTGTACCTGTTGACTATTGGTACCCAAGATGTACCAATAATGCACCAATAATGTACCTATAATGTACCTATAATGCACCCATTATGTACGAATTATGTACCAATGATGTACCTTTAATGTACCCCCTATGTACCCATGATGTACCTATTATGTACCCACTATGTACCCACTATATACCAATAATGTACCCACTATGTACCATTATGTACCTATAATGTACCCATTTTGTACCAATAATGTACCCATTATGTACGAATAATGTACCCATTATGTACCTATAATGTACCCATGATGTACCTATTATGTACCCACTATGTACCCACTATATACCAATAATGTACCCACTATGTACCTATAATGTACCCACTATGTACCTATAATGTACCCGTTATGTACCAATATATGTACCCGTTACATACCAATATTGTACCTGTTGACTATTGGTACCCAAGATGTACCAATAATGCACCAATAATGTACCTATAATGTACCTATAATGCACCCATTATGTACGAATTATGTACCAATGATGTACCTTTAATGTACCCCCTATGTACCCATGATGTACCTATTATGTACCCACTATGTACCCACTATATACCAATAATGTACCCACTATGTACCTATAATGTACCCACTATGTACCTATAATGTACCCGTTATGTACCAATATATGTACCCGTTACATACCAATATTGTACCTGTTGACTATTGGTACCCAAGATGTACCAATAATGCACCAATAATGTACCTATAATGTACCTATAATGCACCCATTATGTACGAATTATGTACCAATGATGTACCTTTAATGTACCCCCTATGTACCTATAATGTACCCACTATGTACCTATAATCTACCCATAATGTACCTATATTGTACCCATTACTTACCTATAATGTACCCACTATGTACCTATATTGTACCCATTACGTACCTATAATGTACCCATTATGTACCTATAATGTACCCACTATGTACCTATAATGTACCCACTATGTACCAATAATGTACCCACTATGTACCGATAATGTACCCACTATGTACCAATAATGTACCCACTATGTACCGATAATGCACAACTATGTACCTATAATGTACCGATAATGTACCCATAATGTACCCATTATGTACCTGTAATGTACCATTATGTACCTATAATGTACCCATTTTGTACCAATAATGTACCCATTATGTACGAATAATGTACCCATTATGTACCTATAATGTACCCATGATGTACCTATTATGTACCCACTATGTACCCACTATATACCAATAATGTACCCACTATGTACCTATAATGTACCCACTATGTACCTATAATGTACCCGTTATGTACCAATATATGTACCCGTTACATACCAATATTGTACCTGTTACATACCTATAATGTACCCATTATGTACCTATAATGTACTCATTATGTACCTATACTGTACTCATTATGTACCTATAATGTACCCACTATGCACCTATAATGTACCCACTATGTACCTATAATGTACCCATTAACTACTCATTATGTACCCATAATATTGTACCCGTTAGGTACCTATAATGTACCCATTATGTAACTATAATGTACCCATTATACACCTGTAATGAAATTAATACCTTTCATTGTTCTGTTTTTAGTAATTTTACTATTTTCTAACATTCCAGACTACAAAATAATTAAAGTATGATTGATTCCTGCTGATATCTTATTAAATCAATATCGGTAGTGGGTACTACAAAAGTCTGCAATATCGGTATCGTATAGGAAGTGAAAGAGTTGAATCGAGACATCCTTATAAGAACATTCCAGTCTTGCTGGTTTGATTAAGCAGGGGGTCAGCAAACCGCGGCTCTAGAGCCCCGTGCGTCTCTTTAGCGCCACCCTTGTGGCTCCCTGGACCTCTTTCAGAGATGTGTGAAAATGAAAAAAAAACATCCTTCCATTTTCTACCGCTTGTCCCTTAAGAAAAAAAAAACACAACACAAACTTTCCTAAATGTTAGAAATCCCACTGTTTATGTTATACATGCTTCACTGATGAAAGTATTTGGCAAGCACGGTTTTGTCCTACTATTTTCAGCGATCCTTGAACTCACCGTAGTTTGTTTACATATACAATTTTCTCAGATGCTGACACAGAAAGACATGTTTTATGCCACTCCTTCTTTGTCTCATTTTGTCCACCAACCGTTTTATACTGTGCGTGAATGCATAAAGGTGAGCTTTGTTGATTTTATTGATTTGCTAATCAGGCATATTTGGTCAATCAATGACTGTAAGCTAATCAATGCTAACTAGCTATTTAGGCTAGCTATATGAACATATTGCATCATAATGCCCCGTTTGTAGGTATATTTGAGCTCATTTAATTTCCTTCACTTATGTCCTCTGTGTATTTAATTTATACTGGCATGTATCCTGACACATTATCTGTATGTAGCATTGTCTGCATTCCTCATAGTTGTGTGCCATGTTGTTCCAGACCACAGCAAACGTTACCCAGCTTGCAAAGATTGTAATAAATCCGTTAGAAGAAGACAACCTGCCGTTTCCTTTAACTTGGACACACACATCTATACCTTTGGCCATTCTAAGCCAGTCATTTCCAGAGGTTATTTCACCCTCTGAAAAGCCTCCGTTTTACTAATTATTTCCAATGTTGCAAAAATGTGTAGAATAAAAATTAAAATACAACATTTCTGTCAACAAAGATTTGCGTCAGCCTTTGATAGTAGGCTGATATAGCTACACTTAGATCATGTGTTGCCTTCATTATAACACTTATATAAGGCTTTTAATTTTTTGCAGCTCCAGACAGATTTTTATTTTTTTATTTTTGGTCCAATATGGTTTTTTCAACATTTTGGGTTGCCGACACCTGGATTAAGCAGACCTTTGTACTTCTCAATCACTGAAATATATTTCTATATTTCATATTTCTATCAACCTGGCCTTTTATCCACTTCAGGGGTGTCCAAAGTGCGGCCCGGGGGCCATTTGCGGCCTGCAGCTAATTGTTTACCGGCCCGCCACACATTCTGGAAATACTATTGTAAAAATAAAAAAGAACATTAAAAAAAGTGGAATGAGGTGAAATCTAACGAGGAAAAAGTTGCAATGTTGACACAAAAGCTGCCATGCAGGCTGTTTTTTTTTCTTTTGTCTTTCTTCATTTTTCTTTTTTTGCCATTGCTCAAAAAAAAAAGACAAAAAAGACAAAAAATCCATGTTATAACGAATAATTTTCAGGGCTCCAATTACTTCAAATATTTCACTTTAAAATGTTTTATGTGGTAAATATTGCATATATTGTGTAGTAGTCATATAAAAACATCAAAGTTTTCTTTGACAAAAGCACATAAAACAAACAAAATAATAGTTCCAGCATAAAATCAACAGATATATCTGAAGTTGATCTCGCAACTTAAGTGTTGAAAGTAAAAGAAAAACCTAATAAAAATGTATCACTTTATGAGTGGGGCACCTTTTGCATCCCAAATATATTTAGTGATTTTTCATTTATCTTTTCACTGTGATTACTCAAAAATATGAAAGAATTAAAAGCAATGGTGTCCTGCATTATTGATCTTTTAGGGCTCTAATTACTAAATACTGCATATTTCAGTTTTACTATAAAAAAAACTAAGTTGTTTTTGACAGAAAAGCCATAAAACATTTTTTTAATTTGTATTACTTTATATCAACTTGAAGTTGATATAGAGATTTACTGTAAGCGTTAAATAATTAAAAAATAATAATAATCTGACTTATTTTTAACATTTTAATGACTGAGACCCTTTACGGTCCCCGGGACCCCTAAAGGTAAAATAAATTAAAAAATGCATATATTTTGTTATGGTTTGGAAAGGAAAAATATCAAAATGGCCCCCACATGCTTTAATTTTTCCGTGTGCGGCCCTCAGTGGAAAAAGTTTGGCCACCCCTGATCTACTTGGTGTCGATGCCTGTGCAGCCAATGCCGATAATCAATCAGGAGGACACTGAACTGGCACTTACCCACTGTTGTGAAGACCGTGCAGCAGAAGAACAAGGAGCCAGCGAAGGTCCACCTGCCAGGCTGTTGGAGCCAAATGGTCTTGAAATCCTCTTGCATCATGTTCTCCAAGACCTCCACCATGTGTTGTGTGTCTGACGAGTTGTCTGAAGGTAAACAAATTATAATTAAATGTCGGGGTCACTTAACTTCATCTGGGAGTATTTGGTACGTACTGGTGAGGTTCTGGACGTGCCGCACAATGTCTCCTAAGAAGTCCTTGTACTCCTCGTTAGGGGTTGTGTTCCGTCCTTCGATTTTTTGGAATATAAGTGCGCCCACCACCGCATAAAAAACCAGAGACATACACAACAAGAGGTGAGGAAAGACCCTCCACATCCGTGATGTGCATGTGTTGGACTTATCCATGTTCTTT
Source organism: Entelurus aequoreus (assembly GCF_033978785.1). Lineage (NCBI taxonomy): Eukaryota > Metazoa > Chordata > Actinopteri > Syngnathiformes > Syngnathidae > Entelurus > Entelurus aequoreus. Next base: position 57,532,648 of record NC_084739.1, read on the forward strand.
ATGGCCTTCTTGACCGCATTCATCTTGTCCCCTTTTGTCTCCTTCTTCCTTCACTGCCGGTCAGCTTGCCTCGATGCCTCACAGATCTGCTCTGGGTCTGCTCAGGCGTGCACACACACTATATCATCTTAGGCACGCCCCCTAAGGGACATAAGCTATGTTGCTTAGTGCGTTACTGATAACATACTTTGGAAGTCACTCAACTGAAAGAACATTTAGATCACTCACAAACAAGTTAGGAATTTTTGGCTTGTTTCCATTTAAGAATGAGCCTCAAATCAACTTAAAGGGGAACTGCACTTTTTTTTTTAAATGTTGCCCGTCGTTTACAATCATTATGAGAGACAAGAACAAACTCTTTTTTTAAGAATTTTTGGACAAATGAGGATTCACAACCTTATATTTTTGAAGCTGAATGAACAGAGGATGAACTGCTGCTTCTAGAAGCGAGCACGAAGAAGGTGAGACGTTGGAGCAGACGGAAGCAGAGCGAGTGAGGTGAAAGCGACACAAAAATCTGCAAATGTGGGATTTGGAGACAAGCTATTTTGACATAAATGGCGTGCTTGCCCCAAATAGACCAGAAAAAATGTCCCCAGTCAGCTGAACAAAAGAGTCCATTGAGTGAGCCACACTTTATATTGATCATGGTACACGCAGCAAACAAAAAAATTATACGTTTGTATGTTTGTACACAGCTAGCTGTTTAGCTAGCTGTGTACAAACAAAACATGAAGTGTGGGCTAATACTTTACAGATACTGTAATATGATTCCACTGCTTGATGTCCATATCCCCCCTTCCCACCCACCCCTCCCTCCACACCCCTGATTGTAAATAATGTAAATAATTCAATGTGATTATCTTGTGTGATGACTGTATTATGATGATAGTATATATGATAGTCTATATCTGTATCATGAATCAATTTAAGTGGACCCCGACTTAAACAAGTTGAAAAACTTATTCGGGTGTTACCATTTAGTGGTCAATTGTACGGAATATGTACTTCACTGTGCAACCTACTAATAAAAGTCTCAATCAAACTCAATCAATCAATGTTTTTCAGTCAGTACAGGTTGGTGTTATCACTGTGTTGTGCATTACAAACTCAAACGCTTTTCGTCTTGCTGTAGAAGCTAGCTTATCTCTCGCCGTAGTTAGCTTTTACGGCTAATACCAAAGCACGCCAATTTGAAAAAGAGTTCCTCAGTATTGGCTCTAACACAAAGAATGTCGCTACAGTTTGGTTATCATACAGGTTACGGAACGTAAATGAAGTATTGTTGACGGTTTTTGAAAGCATTTTTAAAGTGATTTAGTGGTAGAATTGATTGCTTCCATTAGCTACCTAGGACGAGCCGATTTTTACATGTTAGGATGCAAAAAAACAAAAAACATTTTGTCTTCTTGGCTCTCATAATGATTGTGAACAATAGACAAAATTCCACAAAAAGTGCAGTTCCCCTTTAAGAGTCTATATCTTCATTGGTAGCTCATTTAAACAATTGAACAATTGATACATCATATTTTCCTAAATGTTTATAATTGTTTATAAAAAAATATTTATAAAAAAAATAGGTGTCAGCGGTGGGAAGTAACGCGCTACATTTACCCTGTTACATTTATATAAAGGGATCATAGTAGGATTTTTTTTACATTTAAAACACTTCCTTATGGTCTACATAACATGGTGTATATTGTAGCGTCCCGGAAGAGTTAGTGCTGCAAGGGGTTCTGGGCATTTGTTCTGTTGTGTTTATGTTGTGTTACGGTGCGGATGTTCTCCCGAAATGTGTTTGTCATTCTTGTTTGGTGTGGGTTCACAGTGTGGCGCATATTTGAAACAGTGTTATAGTTGTTTATACGGTCACCCTCAGTGTGACCTGTATGGCTGTATGCCTTGCATTCACGTGTGTGTGTGAAGAGCCGTAATTATTATGTGATTGGGCCGGCACGCAAAGGCAGTGCCTTTGAGGTTTATCGGCGCTCTGTACTTCTCCCTACGTCCGTGTACCACTCCGTACAGCGACGTTTTAAAAAGTCATAAATTTTACTCTTTGAAACCGATACAGATAATTTCCGATATTACATTTTAAAGCATTTATCGGCCGATAATATCGGCAGCCCGATGTTATCGGACATCTCTAGTTAGAACTATACGCTACTTTGTATTGAAAATGGCGACAGCGAAGGATGCATGTGCATGTACGAGACAGTCTGCCCCACAACAAGAGGATAGCGAAAAAGAAGGACCTTATTGACTACAAGGTCGGACTACAATGGCGTACTCGCGCAATGCTTTTCAGGTAAATTTCTAACATACTGTATGTGGAGAAATCAATTGAAAAAAAGGTCACAAATTGGGCAAATTCCAAACGGCTTGTTTGGAGGAAGTATGATGAAAGACAAAATTGTTTTACAAATATGGGCGCCATGCCTCCATGGTGTAATTTCAAATTTTCGGGACACATGTACAAACCCCAAAACCAGTGAAGTTGGCACGTTGTGTAAAACGTAAATAAAAACAGAATACAATGATTTGCAAATCCTTTTCAACCTATATTCAATTGAATAGACTGCAAAGACAAGATAGTTAACGTTCGAACTGGTAAACTTTGTTATTTTTTGCAAATATTAGCTCATTTGGAATTTGATGCCTGCAACATGTTTCAAAAAAGCTAGCACAAGTGGCAAAAAAGACTGAGAAAGTTGAGGAATGCTCATCAAACACTTATTTGGAACATCCCATAGGTGAACAGGCTAATTGGGAACAGGTGGGTGCCATGATTGGGAATAAAAGCAGCTTCCATGAAATGCTCAGTCATTCACAAACAAGGATGGGGCGAGGGTCACCACTTGGTGAACAAACGCGTGAGCAAATTGTCCAACAGTGTAAGAACAACATTTCTGAACGAACTATTGCAAGGAATTTAGGGATTTCACCATCTACGGTCCGTAATATCATCAAAAGGTTCAGAGAATCCGGAGAAATCACTGCACGTAATCACTGAACATTGAACGCTTGTGACCTTTGATTCCTCAGGCGGTACCGCATCAAAAGTCAGTGTGTAAAGGATATCACCACCAGTGACATGCTGTCAGGGGAGGCGAGTGAGGCAGTGCCTCACCTTGCCACCAGGAGGGGGGGGGGGGGGGGGGGGGGGTAAAAGGCTTAACCATGAGATGTTCAAAAACTAAGTAATGAAATAAAATAAGTTTTAATATTTCTCTTTTGGTCTATGCTTTCCATGTGATTTTGGTGTGGTTCCTGTATATTTTGATAATTTTCATGGTCAAAATCGTGGAAATTCCTTGTTTCCTGATGAAAATAACGCAGCAGACGAGAAGTGAGGCAGACACAGGTGGTGCCTCCACGGCTACACACAAAGTGTATTGAGCGAGTGCGCGTGCTTGTTGCCACGGGGAAAAGGCAGGCCATGAGGCAGCAAGTACCTCTGCCTCAAAGTAGGGGGCGATATATTGTCAACTTGCACTTCAAAGCCTCAGCAGTACTCTGACTCGAGGAGTGGGGGCGCTCAAGCTAGCAGACACATGTCTCTCCAGGGGCAGCCAGACTTTTTTTTTTTTTTAACTGTATTTATAACAAACATGGCATTTTTATTAGATTAAGGCAGCGTTTGTGGGTGTTTTTTGTCAGATGCAAAAATATTGTTTTATTGCTTGGAATGAAATGGAATTAAATAAATGCGTCTGCCAATATGGAGGATTATATACTGTATCCAAGATTAAATACTTCTCTAAACTGAACTTTAAGACAAAATTAATGTGATCATACAAAGTATGTTTTCATGGAGGATAGCTATTGCTACTTCAGATACAAATACAGAAAGGTAGGATGCACTCACAATACTTGATTTATTTTGTTAAAAGCAAATGGGACCAAAAGTATTTAATAACAACTTTATCAAATACTTTTTGGACCCATTTATCATATCATAATATCATTATGATAACGTTTTTATGAAGGCGAATAACTCCCTTCTTTTTCCTGTTATTCTAATGTGCAACCTAAACTACACAATGGACCACAATGGAAACAAGCCTTGTGGCTTTTTGTGCCATCCATTTTCCTGTTTAAAGCATTACATGGATTCAATTCTTTAAGATGTCAATAAACTTTTCAATCAATCAATCAATCAACAGTGATTAGAGCTGCACATATGAGTTTAAGTAAAAAAAAAGAAGAAAGAAAACTCCAGAAGTATCTATGCCTCACCTGGTGTTTAGTTCACCGCACGTCACTGATCACCACATGGGCTCGGGAACACTTCAGAAAACCACTGTCAGTATCTAGAGTTGGTCGCTACATCTGTAAGTGCAACTTAAAACTCTACTATGCAAAGTGAAAGCCATTTATCAACAACACCCAGAAAAGTCGCCGGCACTGATTCAAAGTGGAAAAGTGTTCTGTGGTCTGACGAGTCCACATTTCAAATTGTTTTTGGAAACTGTGGACGTCATGTCCTCCGGACCAAAGAAGAAAAGAACCATCCGGATTGTTATAGGCGCAAAGTTCAAAAGCTAGCATCTGTGATGGTATGGGGGTGTATTAGTGCCCAAGGCATGGGTAACTTACACATCTGTGAAGGCACCATTAATGCTGAAAGGTACATACAGGTTTTGAAGCAACATATGTTGCCATCCAAGCAACGTCTTTTTCATGGACATCCCTGCTTGTTTCAGCAAGACAATGCCAAGCCACGTGTTACAACAGCGTGGCTTCATAGTAAAAGAGTGCGGGTACTAGACTGGCCTGTCTGAAGTCCAGACCTGTCTCCCATTGAAAATGTGTGGCGCATTATGGAGTGTAATAATACCACAACGGAGACCGGGGACTGTTGAACAACTTAAGCTGTACATCAAGCAAGAATGGGAAATAATTCCACCTGAAAAGCTTAAAAAATTGGTCTCCTGTGTCGTTTTAGGCCGCAACAATACAAAAAAAGCCTGCGAAATCTTGGAGGGACTGATAAAGGAGGAAAATAATATACAAGGAAACGGCAACACTAGCTTTGTTCACATGGACACATTTAATCGGATTAAAAACCTAACTGGAATAAAAATGCTTCATGTAAACATGCCATTCGGAATATTCTGACCCGATCACACACGTTCCGATCACTATGGGTGGTTTATGCCAAAAGTCACTGGGATTGTAACACATGAAAACACATCTCCCGAAATTCGGGTTAGAACCATCCTTACTGCACATGTCTTTGACGTCAGCTATACTTTGTGGGGGACTAACATTTAATAGTCTTGGAATGAAGCGATTGTCTTGCTGCTGTCTCCCCCCATTCAACATGTACAGAAGCAGCGTTATACGATATTGAGATTTAAAAAACAAGACTAGCAAAAAAAAACAACTATTGGTCTGGAGTGTCATGTGTCGATGTAACAACAAAAGAAGGGACCCAGTTGTCGTCTTAACGAGCTGTTTTGTTCAGCTAATCCAAGTGCTAACACAGAATGTTGAAACATGGAGACGCGCGGCAACCCGTACACAATAACACCATAAAAAACACAGAACAGCTTCATTTTAAAAAGAGAGGTAAAACAAAAGTAGTGAACAGAAGAGAGAAATGATTAATACTGTGATAACGTTGGACAAGTGGAAATGCATGCTACTGTTTTTTAACAGGACTGTGAATTCACAGATGAGTATCATAAATAATGAATATGTTAAAATAATGTTGGTTTAAGAGAGTAAAACGTGTTTATGAGAGTTATTAACAGTGTGGGGAAGCTTTGTAAGAGCATGTGGAGGAATTATAAGGACCTAAAATGCTGACGATATTCATATAAATCATAAAATAGATAAGTCTCTACTTGGTGGGAATTCAAGATGGTCTGAAACATAAATTATGCTACAGTTGGGGGAACATTGTTCAATCAGCAGCTTAGAATTGTCCACTTGAGTGAAACTTCTCTGACACACACCTTATACTTGCATGCACTCTGACATTATTCCCGGGCACATGGACGCAGGTGAAGAATAGGCCACACCTTGGCACTTTAATTCAGATCAGCTGCAATATTTCAAGTTAAACCACTGTGGGTGCATGGCACTGGGAGCAGGTGGGTAAAGTGTCTTGCCCAAGGACACAACAGCAGTGACTAGGATGGCGGAAGCGGGGATCGAACCTGCAACCAGTATTTTCTTGGGCTATGCGCCTTCTTTCAGTTTTTGTGACAGTTCTTTAATAAACAAACATGTTAGCCTTGGGTAAATATTGCTATTTGCTGGGTATTGTATGGCAAAGACTCACACATTACAGCATATCACAGGAAGCCTGTGCTGTATACTCAGGGCCTCTATGCCATAGGGGGTGACATCAGTGCAAATGCTGAGTAGACACTATGATGGTCACGTGACATCACGTTGCATCATCACATGACCAGCATCGGGAGCTCTCTCAGTTTAACATCAACTTGCCGAGGGACTGGAGCTGGAATTTAGCCATTTGTTATAATCTTACATATGTCACAGGCCCAATAATATGTATTGTCCCATTAGGGACGTTTTATTTTTTTCCGTTTATTTTGTCAGAGTTACAACATTTGAACAAAGAAACTAGTCATGTCTATACAACAGGAGCATTTAGGAGTATACTGCCAAACAGCCAGTCAAAGGTAATCTATATGACAGCACTCTAGTGCAGGGCTGTCAAACTCATGACAAAAATCTACTCTCAAGTGGGCCGGACTGGTAAAATCAAGGCACGATAAATTAAAAATAAAGACAACTTTTCAGATTGTTTTCTCTGTTTAAAAATAGAACAAGCACATTCTGAAAATGTACAAATTATAATGTTGTTGGGGGTTTTTTACACTTACATGTTGCAGTTATATCTTTATTTGCTGTTATTTATACTTTCTGAATAAATTATGTGATAATGTTCATCAGTCAACTCATTGGTGTTCATTTTCAATCTATCAAGATAAAAAAATAATATCAAAATCAAATTACAGGATGTTATTTATGTAGTTTGTATACTCCAGCCTTTAAATAGACCCCCCTTTTAGACCAGTTGATCTGCCGTTTCTTTTCTGCTCTGCCCCCCTCTCCTTCGTGGAGAGGGGGGCAGGGATGAAGCGCTGGCTGTCTAGGGTCGGGACCCAGGGGGGACCGCTCGTCTGTGCATCGGTTGGGGACGTCTCTGCGCTGCTGACCCGTCTTTGCTCGGGATGGTCTCCTGCTGGCCCCACTATGGACTGGACTCCCACTATTATGTTAGATCCACTATGGACTAGACTCTCACAATATTATGCTAGATCCACTCGACGTCCATTGCACCGGTCGCCCGGGGGAGGGGGGGTACCCACATCTGCGGTCCCCTCCAAGGTTTCTCATTGTTATCCCATTGGGTTGAGTTTTTCCTTGCCCTGATGTCGTTGTGGCTTGTGTAGTAGAATTTCTGACCTTTGACCTATAGTTCATGTCTGTCAAGAATGTATGCTCATTTTGATTTCTCTTCTATTCTGTGGGACAAAAGTGAATTTTAAGTCATGCCAACCTGTCTACAGAATGTGTTGACTGTCTAAAGGATTCGAGTTGTTATGGAACAGATAGGGAAAACAAAAAAGACATTGACGCACTAACAAGAGAGATAAGAAAGGGATAAAGTCAAACGAAGAGAGTGTTGTGGTAGCCATTATTCCATGCTGTCGGGCGCACCCGGGGGAAAACTTTCTGTGTGCTCGACAACTCAACCCAACCATTGTACCATTTGATTATGAGTAAAATAAATATCTTGTGTTAAATCTACTTTGGTTCTCATTGACAACCTGGACTTTCCACTACACTTGTGCAACCCTTTGAGACACTCGTGATTTAGGGCTATATAAGTAAACATTGATTGATTGATTGATTTGCTCATTATTCTCGATCATGGGGTTTATTTATTTTACATATGTAGCATCATCTACAAAGATGCAAAGGATTGCTATTGCGACATCTAGTGAACACATTTAGAACAGCGGTTTCTTTCATTCAAAAATGTTGGCTCATTTGTATACTTAGCAAACTCATCCCGTGGGCCGGCTAAAACCTGGCCGTACGTTGGACACCCGTGATCTCGTGGTTTTAGAAATCTGCTGCCTCCAAGTTTACCTGAACCTGGGCCAGATTATGTTTGTTTCTTGTGTAGGCAAAGCAGGGACAACAACAACAATATATCAACTCTTCCAACTGCTCAAACGTCACATTTGTTGTCCTCCTGCATAGCTCGGACCTACTTTCTGTTCCCGTCTACAACGCTAAGCCTTCTGGGTAATGTAGCATACAAACATTTACATCCTGGTTTACATGTATTTAACATTCATTTACCTAGCGTAAGACAATTAAGAACATATTTTCGTTTGCAATGCTGACCTAGCAAAGAAGCAGCCTTTACATTTCAGAGATGTTGAAGTGTGATGATGATCTTTCATTGTCTCTGATTTGCCAACAAAAATTACAGCAAAAGATCACTCCAACAGCTCACACATGTTCTTGACGTGCAGATTAACAAAATGGACAAATACTTTTAAAGCGTAAAACATACACGGAGATTGTCTGCAACTTGTGGATGAAAGAGCAGACAACAAACAATAAGGATGCCTTTGGTGGTGTTCCTTTCTATAATTACAATATATTATTAGCCGTAATGGAATAAAACAGTACAGTAATTTGACAATGAGCTCTGAGTATCAGAGTTGTGCAGAGTATGGACAATTCGGTTTCAGACGATCCCCTAAATCAGGGGTCCCAAAAACTACGGATATGGCCTACCAGCGTCCAAAATCCGGCCCGCGGGAGGTCGCAAGCTAAAAAATAAATAAATAAATATTTTTTTGTTTTGTTTTGTTTTAAATCTATCCTTTTTAATCCATTTTCTACCGCTTGTTACTCATCATTTTGTCTAAAAATGCATTTTCCCATTGATAACGTGACATCGCGCTCTGAATATATATATATATATATATATATATATATATATATATATATATATATATATATATATATATATATATATATATATATATATATATACATATATATATATATATATATATATATATATATATATATATATATATATATATATATATATATATATATATATATATATATATATATATATATATATATATATATATATATATATATGTATATATACACAGCCCGGCCCCCCGCCAAATTTTTTTAACCGGCCCCCGAGTCAAAAAGTTTGGGGACCCCTCCCCTATATGATTGGTCAAAAACCCCTCAAGTGACAACAGGGTGCCATGTTGAAGACCAACTTTGAACTTTTTTTTAATTTTAGAGTTTTGCCGTGTAAATATGCCTTGTTGTAGTGTGGGAATGCTCCACTCGCAAAAACTAACCGTATGGTAAGCCAAGGTTCCCCTGGATGGTTTGAGTGCCAAAGACAACAGTATAGTGAGAGAGGTTAGATAAGAGAAATTGTCGATTTCTGACCTTCTTGATCATAACTTATACACAATGTACTACCATTGACTCTGAATATGATTGACATATGTTCTTGGCAGAACCTTTTTTATCCAATCTTTTCATAACAGGGCTCCTGTTTCCAGCTTTCACAGAAAAGGTTCATGTGTAAGTTAATTAAAATGTTCATTCAAATGTATGGTTTTTAATTCCACAAATCTCTCTTTTGTTGTCTAGAACAATCTGACAGCCTTAAAAGTCAATAAATATTTCAAACTAATCAATAATTTTTCAGATATGCATTGTTGTGTTACAACTGTTATAAAGCCCTTCATTGTCCTAATTTAGTCATTTTAATTAACAGTGATGTGCTGTCAGGGGAGGCACGTGCCATCATGGAAAGAAAAAAAATGTAAAAAGAAAAAAAAAAAATTTAATTGTTATATGTATCCAGTGATTATACTATAAAGTTATTTTCCATTTAACTTCACCAGTTTTAGATTATTTTTATTCAAAATCGCTGAATTTTCACATTTGCCGTTCAAATACTGAGAAGAGACTTGCGGTGAGTCACCAGCCAGTTGAGCCTCGCCATGGATTGTGCAATGACTCGGCTAACTGCTAGCCTGCTGTGCAGTGAGACCGTTTTGCTGTATGAATTATATTATAAATTTCCATAGTTTAGTTAGCTGAGGTATATAATGTACAGTGTATTTTGTCAACAACTGTATGTGTGTAACGTATTTCTTGTGCTGAGCAATCATAAAACGGTTGCAAAAGACGCACTGGCTGAGGCTCGCAGTAATCCCGCCTCATGGTGGTAGAGGGCGGTAGTGATCCCAGAGATCATTCTTGCGACTACTCGGCTGCAGAATAAGTGACAACAAGCAGCAACAAGCAGCAACAGTTAGCAGGGATCGTTTATTTTTTCCTCTCGCCTGAACTTTTAACATGGAGGATTATATATCTAAAATAAAGCAGTTTTTGTTATGCCCGTTTGATTGTGGACTATTACTGACACCTTGTGGCGATGGGAAAATGCTGCGCGTCATCAGTTTGGGCACTTCCGGTTTACCATGTTAGTTCAGTTCATGAGACAATAAGAAGTAGACAAGTTGTGTTACTTCTTACAAGCCTTGGAAAGGATAAGTCTGTAAGTAAACTGTTTAACTTGTTTATGTGGCTCAATATGAAGGTGGAAAGTGGCTAAATTTGATAGTAAGATGTGTATTGAAAAACGATTGTTGTGCACTAATTTAATGGATGTTTGAGGACTTAAAATGGCTGCCGGTCGTGTATTTCCACCATCGAAATAGTTTCAACACTCAGCAGTGTTTGTTTGATGGTGGTGCTGTGTATTTGTGTGGAGCTGATGTTTACATATTGTGTATTGCATTTCAGTGTGTTGATTGAATCATATAGCGTATACATTGTCATTGTGTGTATTTCAGTTTTACAAAAAAATAAATAAAAGTCCAGTGCAAGACAAAGCAAGATCAACAACAATAAAGAGCCTAAATGGATTCATCTGCTTTGAAACTTTATTAGAACGTCCTGGATTGGTTGTTAGCTGTCTGCCAAGCTGTATAACCTCAACACATATAGTGAGGGCAGAACAGTTTTCTAAACTGGACTTTCAATCGAAGCAGGAGGTAATAATTGAAGGAAGATCTCCATCGAGACAGAGACTTTTAAAACTGAAGAAAGATAAGGAAGACTTCTATGAACAAGTTATCGATGCTTTTGTTCAGAAGGAGCGGCGCATGGACTTCATTTATAAGTAAAGGTAAGACCATAATAAAGTTTTTTTTATTAAATGTGCTTTTTTGTGTGCTACAGTTTGTATGTGTAAAATTAAAGTTAAGTTAAAGTACCAATGATTGTCACACACACTAGGTGTGGTGAAATTTGTCCTCTGCATTTGACCCATCCCCTTGATCACCCCCTTGGAGGTGAGGGGAGCAGTGGGCAGCAGCGGCGCCGCGCCCGGGAATCATTTTTGGTGATTTAACCCCCAATTCCAACCCTTGATGCTGAGTGCCAAGCAGTGAAGAATGCTTGTATGAGCTTTTAAACATAACCCGTTAACTGCTGCCAATCAAATGGTGAATAAGATACTCTTTAGGGTTCATATGTTTGTAAATCTGACTGATGAAGTCAGTGCCTCACCAGCCATTAACCTCACCGCACGTCACTGTTAATTACATATGTATGCAAATTAGATATCAGTACAGAACGAACACCATTACAGTTGGGTTATTGTGCGAGCCAAAACAATTGTGAGGAATATCCATCCATCCATCCATTTTCTACCGCTTTTCCTGTTCGGGGTACTTGGGGATAGGTTGATTGGCAACACTAAATTGGCCCTCGTGTGTGAATGTGAGTGTGAATGTTGTCTGTCTATCTGTGTTGGCCCTGCGATGAGGTGGCGACTTGTCCAGGGTGTATCCCGCCTTCCGCCCGAATGCAGCTGAGATAGGCTCCAGCACCCCCCGCGACCCCAAATGGGACAAGCGATAGAAAATGGATGGATGGATGTCCCGCTCGGGGTCTTCTATCAAAACATACATATTTTGCGCCTGGACCACTTATGTTCTAAAGACACGTTCATAATAGATATGTTGCACACAAAAATCCATACACAGATGACATAATCTCTTTTTATTGATATGTTTTATTGATTTTCATGATTACAAACATACAAGCAAATTAACAGTCAATTATGAATTGTACAAGGCAAAAATTAAGTACAAAAATATACAAATAATGAAAATATCATACATATATAAGGGCTGTCAAGTGATAATTTTTGTAATCAGATTAATTACACTCTAAACCTGTGATTAATCATGATTAATCACGGGTTATTTGCTTGCATAAATAAAATTTGCTGAAGAAAATACCCCAATATTAGGGTACAAATGCAATTTTGTAGTCAGAATGTCATATAGGAACGTTTTTTAAACGTTTACTGAATTTCAAGTCATTGATCTGCTCAGAACTTTGTGAAAATAAGTATAGTAAAAATTAAGTGTACATTTTGAAAGTATTTGGAGTTTACAATAATCTTGCAAACAAGGTACAGTTCCTAATCGATAATGTAGTAAACGCACTCATAAACAACGTAACTTCTTTAGTTGAAACAGTTGGTGAAACAAACAAGTTTGTTTACCCTTTTTCAGAAGACAATGCCGATCTCCTTTTTTTTTTGGTACAATGCGACCCCAGCTCTTTTTGATTATTGACAAATGTCCAACGTTCTCCAGGAAGCAAAATAAATTCACGTCTAGTCTGTAGTTGCAAATTGATGCTCATGTTGGTTCATCCTTGCTGTAATTGTGTCATGATCCGTGGTCCGGATCATGTTTTGTATTTTCTGTTAGTTTTGGACTCCTTAAGTTCCTGTTTGTGCACCTCTGAGTTTGTTTTGGTTGCCATGGTTGGTCATTGTGTTCACCTGTCTCTGATTAGTGTTCGCCCGCTCACCTGCTTCCCGAGCACTAATCAGAGGCATTATTTAAGCCTGCCTTTGCTGGTCAGTAGGCCTGGCGTCATTGTTTGCTTCATGCAACCTGTCAACGTAAGTTTTGCTTGTCTCCTAGCCAATGCTAAGTGGTAGCTTAGTTTCGAGTGTGATCAAGCCTTTTGCTTGTTTTCTGTTTTTGGTACTTTGCATTATTTTTGAGAATAAATCATGTTCTTACCGGCACGCTTTGTCCGGAGTGGTCCGTCTGCATCCCGGGTGAATGACATCCCCGTTGTGACAAATTGCGCCTCTTCAAGGGAGGACAGATCAGCTGTGGTGATATGAATGACATCTTCTTGCAAGACTTGGTCTTCACAGGTGTTGGGCGTCCTACGTGCGGTGGCTGTCCGTTTAGCAAAGGTATGGGTTTACCTTAACTGTGCTACTTTTGTCGACAACATTGAATCAGTAAACTTTACCAGCGTAGCGTTCTCCTGTGCTTCTTGTCAATGTAGCTAGCATTCATGCTAGCATGTAGCTATCGGTAGCAGCCGTGACTGCTCGCTGAGGACGGTGACTGCTGCTTGCTTTCACCTCAGAGTCTCCAAGACACAAAAAAGTCTTCAAATTCACCAGGAAAAGTGGCTAGATATGTTGCTAGTGGCTGTTTACAAAAAACGTCGCCAAGAGGATTGGCAACACGGTCTGCGCCATCCTCGAGTACGTGTTTCGCTTTAAGATGGTTGTGGAAGTTGCTTCCTAGCGGTCCCACTGACAGACACTTCACAGGAGCCAAGCGTGCCGTTTTAACAAAGTTGTAATGATCAATTGCTTTAACAAAGTTAAAGCAGGACGCAACTTTCCAGCCACGTCCGTATCCTCTCTCTCGCCCTGCTCCCGGCCGCTTACTGTTAAAGACAACAGATGGTTAGATTTACACGTACCACCTGTGAAATCCAATCACCTGCCAGCTGTGTCTCGCCATCAGCACTGATGGTGCTCTGTCCTCAGCACCATGGACAGAGGCGGTGACCTTTGCTCCTGCAGGCAGCGCTGACAACATCTCCCTCCCCAATGGTATTTTAGACTTGATGTGCGCCGATGATAAAAACGTTTGTCGCTGCAATACCAACAAGTTAGCTTAGTGTTATCCAATGTTCTGTTTTGAAGCCAAATTGGCCGCCCCTCCTCGCAATCACAGACCGTGCAACAAATGCGCGCGTCTTCCGGGTAATAAAAAAAAAAAAAACATGCCTCAAAACACTGCAACTTTTGCAGCAAGTTTCTGAAAACAAATTCAGGAATTTTAAGTCACAAGAGAGACTCAATAATTAACTATCAACACTAATTAAAAAAAAGGAAGGGGCCCGCTCCAAACTGTTCCCACAAGGTTGGGAGCATGGAATTGTCCAAAATGTGTTGGTATCCTGGAGCATTCAAAGTTCCTTTCACTGGAACTAAGGGGCCAAGCCCAACTCCTGAAAAACAACCCCACACCATAATTCCTCCTCCACCAAATTTCACACTCGGCACAATGCAGTCCGAAATGTACCGTTCACCACCGCAACAGCAGGCAGTTGATCTGTGTTTTGATTTACACCTGTTGTTTTTGTAGTGAAGAAGCATATTTATATTTATTTGGTCCATGCCGTTAAGTTTTCGACGCTGTAAGAAAACATGCGATCTGGTGACTGACAGAGGTCCTGACTTGTCTCTTCTATTCTTTTGATGTATCTTTTTATTATTATTTTAGGATTATTTTTGAAAGAAAATAACATGTATTTCATGCAACTCGGCTGGGTTCAGACCACTTACAATTAGGGTTGTACGGTATACCGGTATTAGTATAGTACCGAGATACTAATGAATCATATGCGGTACTATACCGCCTCTGAAAAGTACCGGTCCTCCTTTCGTTTTTTTAAAATGCCCATCCATCCATCCATCCATCCATCTTCCTCCGCTTATCCGAGGTCGGGTCGCGGGGGCAGCAGCCTAAGCAGGGAAGCCCAGACTTCCCTCTCCCCAGCCACTTGGTCCAGCTCTTCCCGGGGGATCCCGAGGCGTTCCCAGGCCAGCCGGGAGACATAGTCTTCCCAACGTGTCCTGGGTCTTCCCCGTGGCCTTTTTTAAAATGTATAAACTATAAATTATAAACTCAGGAAA
Source organism: Entelurus aequoreus (assembly GCF_033978785.1). Classification (NCBI taxonomy): domain Eukaryota; kingdom Metazoa; phylum Chordata; class Actinopteri; order Syngnathiformes; family Syngnathidae; genus Entelurus; species Entelurus aequoreus. The sequence continues at coordinate 57,547,739 of NC_084739.1, forward strand.
ATATGTTCCTGGACACATGAGGACTTTGAATATGACCCATGTATGATCCTGTAATGACTTGGTATCGGATTGATACACAAATTTGTGGTATCATCCAAAACTAATGTAAAGTATCAAACAACAGAAGAATAAGTGATTATTAAATTTTAACAGAAGTGTAGATAGAACATGGTAAAAGAGAAAGTACCCAGATATTAACAGTAATGAACAAGTAGATTAATAATTAATTTTCTACCACTTAATTTTAATAATTTTAACAAAATAATAGAATGGAAAATGACACTATATGTGACTGCATACGTCAGCAGCTAAATTAGGAGCCTTTGTTTGCTTACTTACTAATAAAAGACAAGTTGTCTAGTATGTTCACTATTTTATTTAAGGACAAACTTGCAATAAGAAACATATGTTTAAAGTACCGTAAGATTTGTTGTTAAAATATAGCCAATAATACAATTTTTTGTGGTCCCCTTTATTTAGAAAAGTACCGAAAAGTATCGAAATAATGGTATCGGGACAACACTGCTTACAATTAATCCACCCTAAATCAGCTGGGATAGGCACTATCCTCTCTGTGACCTGAAATAGGACATGGGCCATAGACATTGGATGGATTTATGAAGTAAAAAAAAATTTAAAAAGAAGAAAATGTGAATCTTGTATTCCTTTTGATATTTATAATTGTTAAACCACTAATAATAAATGGAAATTATTCTGTTTCACTGCCTAAAAAAGAGGTCAGAGAACACATTTAAAAGGATGGAGGGTATTAGATTGTATTTATCATAAGCTGTAAGTAAAGGCAGGGGTCCATGAAAGCTTTTTAAACATTAAAAGAACGTTACAATCTGCTTGGAAAGCACGGAGGGCAACAGGTGCTGCAGGAGCTCTATATATAGTGGGCAAGACAACAAATGGGACCCCTTTGGGAAAAATACCACAAGATTTAAACATTGTATTTATACATAAGTCATGCATCTGGCTTTTCAACAATTACAGTTGCTGTGCAGTCAAATCAGAGTGATAAATTAGGCTGCATGCGTTTTGCTTTGTAAACAATTGTGGGTACGGAAATGGTATTTGGACAACAGTTTGATTGATTCCTGTTAGTGGTGTCACGATCGGTTCTAAATCATTAAAAAAACAAGTAATTGATGATATGTGTCAACTTTCTTGGAGCCTCTTTATGCACTGAAATTGACAAGGTTTTCTCTATGAGAAGCTCCGGTTTCGCAGAACCTGCCTGTGCTGACGGAACATCTGCTGCTTTGTGCAAGATGGGAGAAGTGGAGGGTCATGTGCCTGGCGCCTTTTTCCGTTGATAGTTGAAAGATATCTACCCATTCGTAACCATGATAACAGGACATCTGGTAGTTTGACTGAGCGTTGCTCTGGTGTATCGACAAATTCTGAAGACAATGGCAGCCGTTCAAGATCCCCAGAAGTTGCCCGTCATGATTAATGGGATGGGTCAGGATTATAGGCACTCAGACTGTAGCGATTCCTGAAATGAAGCGCAAACTGGATAGCATTTCGGAGAAGCTTTAGACTCTGCAAGGCGAAATTCCAATCAACTCGATCCCCATCTTCTCGACCCCTTTCCCCCAGCCCTGCCCCTTCCCTCAAGGACACCTGCTGATTTGTTGAGACTAAATTACAGACGTCTCCACAGCAATCAGCTTTGCTATCACAACGTCACAGGCTTACGAACACACACGCATCTGCGGACACTACACAAACGCGCAGCCTGCTCATATTTTAGAATAGGGAAGCTGTATTTGTACCATACTTGCCAACCTTGAGACCTCAGAATTAGGGAGATATTCAAAAGGCCCGCTGGGGTGGGGGGGATTTGTTCTGCCATTTGCGTACTGGCGAGCAATCTCTGAAACCGGGAACATATCCTTCACGGATTTGTTGAAAACATCCACAAATGAGAACGGGATGTTGCTTGTAGCTATCAGCATAGCCATTTTTGTCTCGGCATAAGTTACACCCTCGGGTCTCCATTTAGCAAGGTGGCCCATAATACTGGGCTGTGACCGGTGCTGCGTTGCTGCAGCCTTGTGCTTCTCTGACCGTTCATGAGTGACTATATCCGTTCGGCCACCGTGTTCAATGGAGAAGTCTGATCTACAAAATTTGCAGACAGCATACCCCTTCCCCTTCGAGCTGTCCTGGATGAACTGAAATTCTTTTTTCCAATCATTTTGGAACTTGCAAGCGTACTTCTTCTTCTTACTCGTCGTCGCCATGTCTCTTCTTTTGCTTCATCTTCTTCTTCTGTTCTGATTGCCGCGCTTGACTTCGAGGTGTAACCGTTGTTATTGTCCGGCCGGAAACGGTGCCCAGTGAAGGATGGTGTAGCAATATTGTTGTCCGGGTGGAAATCGGGAGAAATTCGTGAGAATGGTTGCCTTGGGAGATTTTCGGGAGGGGCACTGAAATTCGGGACTCTCCCGGTAAAATCGGGAGGGTTGGCAAGTATGATTTCTACCCACATATTGATTGGCTATCGTGCAGTCGGGGCAAATGTTAACTATTGGGTCAAGTAATTTGCTGATCAAAAGTCTGAAAGGTCAGCAATGTTTGCAGAAATGATTAACAAATTCTGTACATTTATAAGAACCGACAAAATTTACCAGGTATCAATTCACAGAAAATCAAACCATACCATATGTTCAGTCTTGGGCAGTAGCGCGTTACATGTAGCAAAGCTACGTAGCTTAACTACATTTGCCAATAGCTTGGCAGTAGCTTCGCTACTTTTTATACGAGTAGCGATTTCCGTAGCTTAGCTATTTTTAGACCCATGTAGCGGTTAGCTTAGCTACAAAGCTACAAGCTACAAAAGAAGAGAGAGAGAGAAGAGAAAGAGAGGAACAGACTAGTGCAACTGCACGGGCAAATAAATAAATAAAACAACTGTACAGGAAAAATCAATGATGATTGGTTGGTTTAGTATGATGAGTCACGATTGGTTAAGATTAGGGCAAAGCATTACGGACAAGCCAATCAGAGGCAAGATAGGGCGGGTCACAGAACCAGGAAGGGAAATCACAACAGACATCCCAAATGGCGACGAGGGAGTCGGTGAAGAAAAGAGGGAAGATTCAAGCGGGCAATTAAAAAAAAAAAAAAAAACCTAGTGGAAGATTATCTTCCTTAGATTTTTATTTTAGTGATGAAGACGGCGTCCAGGAAACCCACAATGCGTCTACTTGGCCACATTCGGACAAATGTATGCATCTGGATAAAACAATGCCCAAAACATTCATTTTTAGTTGTTGACTTTGTAAGCCCAAATCAAAACTGCTCTCGACATGGAAGACGTGGACTACACATTTAAGAACACACATTAAGGTGAACTGAGTTCAAAGTTTTACTGCACATAACAACTATTATCAACTGTTTCCAAACAACACACAAGTCATTGTTTTTATGTCAAGATCTTGATAGATGCTGTTTTTATTCACTGTAGGTAAAGAAAATGATTAACATTATAGGGGTGGGCCAAAGAAAAGGCAAATTAAAATAAATACATACGGTGGGGTGCGGAAATCCCTAGAGGTAGTTGTAGGGTGTCCCCAGCTAAATGACAGATAGTTAATAGTAATGGAGCCTTATTTGGGGGCATTTGGTTCCACATGTACGCTCTCAGTTACATTAACACATATTTGCCAACCCTCCCGGTTTTAACGGGAGACTCCCGGTATTCAGCGCCTCTCCCGATAAATTTTCTCCCGACAAACTCCCGGTATTCAGCCGGAGCTGGAGACCACGCCCCCTCCAGCTCAATGCGGACCTGAGTGGGGACAGCCTGTTCTCACGTCCGCTTTCCCACAATATAAACATCTTGACTGCCCAATGACATCATAACATCTACGGCTTTTAGAGAGTAGAGTGCACAACTGCGCACACAACAAGGAGACGAAGCAGAAGAACGAGGAAGTTACAGACATGGCAACGCCGTCGACGAGCAAGATGAAGAAATACGCTTGCAAGTTCCAAAACGAATGGAAACAAGAATTTCAGTTCATCCAGGACAGTTCGAAGGGGAAGGGGTATGTAATTATGTTGCCTGTACATTTTGTAGAACAGACTTCTCCGTTGAACACGGTGGCCGAAATGATATACTCATTCATGAACGGAGAAGTTAAACAGGACAATACTGCCATCTACTGGATAGCCTCCGGGACACTGAAATTCAAATATTTATTTTATTTATATGTATAATAAAATAAATATATATATATATATATATATATATATATATATATATATATATATATATATATATATATATATATATATATATATATATATATATATATATATATATATATATATATATATATATATAGCTAGAATTCACTGAAAGTCAAGTATTTCTTACATATATATATATATATATATATATATATATATATATATATATATATATATATATATATATATATATATATATATATATATATATATATATATATATATATATATATATATATATATATATATATATATATATGAAATACTTGAGTTGGTGAATTCTAGCTGTAAATATACTGCCCTATTAACCACGCCCCCAACAACGCCCCCGCCCACAACCCCCCACCGCCCACCTCTCGGTATCGGAGGTCTCAAGGTTGGCAAGTATGCATTAACATTATTACCAATATAAGAACTTAAAACATAGAAGTTGGGGGAAAATGTCATTTTGTTTGACTCTGTTACACAGTCAGGAAAATACGTTTATTTTAAATATGTTCAGTTTTATTGATTTCCGTTCAAGTAAAGATGGAGTTTGTTAAAGGGGAAGTGCACTTTTTTTGGAATCACAATCATTATGAAAGACATGACGACAGATGTATTCTTTTTTTAATGTTTTTTTAAATATTAAATAAATGCGATCAAAAGCCCGCTTACAATGGAGCCACTCTATTCTGCCTCTAAAAACCAAGCACCTCCATTAAAGTTTTATATACATGATGTAAGTATACATGTAATGTAGTAGCAGGCACATTTATATTATGATGTAATATTTAAATATGTTGACCATTTTAAGCATGCGCGGCGCATTAATTTAAAAAACGCATCACAACGTATGCTTTTTTTTCCCAACAAAATCACTGATTATTACTCACTGCAGACTTCATGAGAGTCAACAAACGGAATAAAACATCACTTACTGTACAAAGTCTGCTGTCATTAGGATGCAGACTGCTAGGATGTTCATATAGTCCCATTTAGAAGAAGAAATTAATAATCTTCACGAGGAAAAGGGAGGTGGGGCCAAGCGTCTGTTCGTGTCGTTCTCGCCATTACCGGGTATAAGTTGGCTGTCAAAATGTACCAACTTGTTGGAATTTGCCTCAGCCTTCTATCCAGGTGAGATGCATGATTTATAATCTACAATAAAGGAGCAGGGAAGCAAGGAAACAGCAGACCACTCGATGATGTAAACACAGCAGCATTAATTGGTGATCACGTTGCCACTATAAATAGTTTGTCTGTGTTAGTGCTTATAATAACAATATCACTAATACTTGGTTAATATTGAAGTCACGACATGTAAATGGAGTATTGTTGGCGCTTTTTGGATGGTTATTTATTGCGTTTTATGGGCGGAATAGAGGACCTCCCATTGGCTCCATTGTACACTGACTTTTATTTAAGTTTATTTACGAGTAAGAATGCATTAAAAAAAAAAATTCCATCCGTCATCATGTCTTTCATAATGATTGTGAACGATAGTCAAAATTCCAAAAAAGTGCAGTTCCACTTTTATGTCTCTTTTGTGAGAAATAGTTGGTTCCTTTGGCCAGATTGTCATTTTGCCACTGTGGTTTCTGTGAAAACAGTCATTTATCCTGTGCTGAAAAGTCTCCATTGGAGTATATATTATGGTCTTTATTTATCATTATTATTGTTTCACTGCCTTTTATTTAATTTGTTTCCTGTGTTTTTCTCTCATTTTGTACATGGTAGCCAGACAAAGGGTATGTTTCTAGCTAGTGTTTATTTTTAATACACAATCAAACTGAGAATTTTCTCTCGTTTGGTGGAAAGTTGTAGATGAAGTTATATATTAATATATATGTAGCCTTGATGTAGCAAGCTACTATTGCCGTGTGGCTTGTAGTGTAGAGCAGACTCAGTCGGAGTAAGTATGCCTGAGTGATAATGCTCAAACGTACAGTAAGGCTCCACTTCTTAAAATGGGCTAGCTCGATGCTAATTTACATTGAATATGCCATAAGTACCTGTTACTTATTAGCAGGGTGATTTCAACAACTCCAAATTTGGTAATGAAAACAACAACTAAGACGCACGTTACAACCAAACAACTGGTGTGTAATAAATACAATACATACAGTATAAACACTTTACAGGACTCAACAAAAGACAAGACTGGCACATTTAACTTAATGACAAAGACTACGGCAACATACCGTAGTCTATACATTACTGCCATCTTAATTCTTGGAATTACAACTGCATTCCAAATCCACTATAATATATATATATATATATATATATATATATATATATATATATATATATATATATATATATATATATATATATATATATATATATATATATATATATATATATATATATATATATATATATATATATATAGATATATATATATATATATATATATATATATATATATATATATATATATATATATATATATATATATATATATTTTTTTTTTTATATATATATAGGTGGTCAATCAACAATCACTTTATTAAAACAATTAAAATAACGTCTACAAACGTTTCACTTCAAATGCATAATTTGCTTCTCTGTTTTTTCCATTATCCAATCACCAGTCAGGAGTGAAGTGAAGTATATTTATATAGCACTTTTCTCTAGTGACTCAAAGCGCTTTACATAGTGAAACCCAATATCTAAGTTACATTTAAACCAATGTGGGTGGCACTGGGAGCAGGTGGATAAAGTGTCACACGAGGACACAACGGCAGTGACTAGGATGACAGAAGCTGGGATCGAACCTGGAACCCTCAAGTTGCTGGCACGGCCACTCTACCAACCGAGCTATACCGCCCCAGGACACATTAGATGACTCGCACACTGTCAAGAAATCCAACTCTAAATCAGCAATTAACGACAACAGGTATTTTTTAAGTGCACATTTTCTCCACACCAGTGTTAAAACATTCATATCTACAAGAGTTGAGTTTAAATTATAAGTATAATGGAAAAATATGTTGACTTTATAAGCTTATTTGTGTTTCATTGTATCCATTAAACCATTTCCAAGTGTATTTCCATTTTGAATTTGAAAATGCTGTCTAAACATCAGAAAATGCCACAATTTCAGGCAGCAACTGTTCCTTTGAACACTGTGTGTGAAATATTATTCATTCTTCAACTAAACAGGAAGATATGGACATCCTATCAGTGGAGAGCAGAGATCGTACAGTAAGCGTTAGTTGTATTATGTTTTGTAGTTCGTATTTCTTGTTTAGCACTTAGCAACTGATGCTTACACTACAAAAAGTCAGTGTTCAAAATCAAGAAAAAAAATATACAAAAATTAGGGGTATTTTATTTAAACTAAGCAAAATTATCTGCCAATAGAACAAGAAAATTCGGCTTTTCAAGACTTTCCAAAACAAGTAAAATTAGCTAACCTCAATTAACCCAAAAATAGCTGAAAATAAGTATATTCTCACTAATTCTCACATCCGTTGCTTTCGGTCTCCCCTAGAGGGGGGGGGGGTTACCCACATATGCGGTCCTCTCCAAGGTTTCTCATAGTCATTCACCGACGTCCCACTGGGGTGAGTTTTTCCTTGCCCGTATGTGGGCTCTGTACCGAGGATGTCGTTGTGGCTTGTACAGCCCTTTGAGACACTTGTGATTTAGGGCTATATAAATAAACATTGATTGATTGATTGATTGAATAACAAGTGCACTTGGTAGAAAAAAAAAAGAGACCTTTTTGCTCAATATGTTGAAAAATATTCTTAAATTAAGTAAATGCTTGTGCCATTATCTTGACATAATGATATGCGCCCGGCATTACATTTCTTGAAACCAGCAAACTTATACTAAAAACTAGTTTATTTTTCTTGATGGGAAGGCAACAAGGAAACCGCTTGTTACTCTCGGGGTCTCCTAGCCGCTCAGGCAAATCATATTGTCTAAAAATGCATTTTTCCATCGATAACATGACATCATCGCGCTAAGTGCGTGCTCTTTCAGTCAATTAGTGCACATATATACAGCCCGGCCCCCGGCCAAGTTTTTTTTCATTGTAATTTTGAAGAATTAATCTGAATGTGCATGAACTATTTCTGCTCAAAATTGTTTGAAATGTCACATGTTAAATGTTTAAATATTAACTGTCAGTTTGCTGTACTGTGCCAACTGTACTACTATATGAGTATGCATTTTCTATTGTTTCATTGACAATAAAACAGCAAAGTCCATTTGGCTGTCATCTGTTTTAATTATGAGACACAATTGTGTCAAAGTCATGATTTTTTTTTTCATGCTTGAAGTAAAAAATTATTACTTTAAAAAAGTAGTTTTATACTTGTGAGTGTTGATGACACAGCTTTGCAACACTTGATATTCTACTTTCAAGCATGTTTTACTCAATATAGATCATACAATCTTAGCAAAAAGCTGTAATATCTTATAGAGATCATTTAGGACCAAAACCCTTAAAACAAGTAAAACACTCTAGCATAAAATCTGCTTAGTGAGAAGAATTATCTTATCAGACAGAAAATAAGCAAATATCACCCTTATTTGAGATATTTAATCTTAATTAGATTTCTGTTTTTGCAGTGTAGTTGTTCACTAAAGCTGGATTTGTTTAGCACACAGCTTCTAAAACTTGGAACTCACCTCTCAGAGCATTCCATCGATCGCAACAGGACTGTTTGGTTTGTCTTCGAAGATGTTTGGCCGTTTGCAGTTGCGATCGATTGAATGCCCTGTGATGACAAGGACCTGCGGATGTATGAGAACATTCATAGACATGTCACCCTCCTTATACTCAGGCTAAAAATTATAAGGTTCTGGATCATAATGTTTCCTAAAGTAATCGAAGTTGGCTCTCACAAAGTCTGCATGAGTAGCATTGTCAGGTTCAAACACTGATGACATCTATTAAACAAGACAAAAAGGCAAGGAATCAAACAGAGACAGAATTAAATTTGGACTCAATTGAGGAGATACTGTATCAACACTGTAACCTCTACAGTGTCACCCACGCTCTCACGAAGAAGGTTTTCGTCTCCTCTTTTATTTAAATATTCAATGTTCACGCACCAACACATGTCTCAGCAGGAATGGGAAGTATGTAAAACAGTCATTGTTTTCGGTCACATTGAAGACAAAAGAAGAGGATGTCTCGGGCTTGGGCTCGTCCTGGATCCAGCTGGGGCAGGTTTTTGAGGAAAATGGATAACACATCCCGTCTCCTTCCATCGTATACAGCGGCTTCAAGAGGCAGCGGCTCGTAAATAGCGTTGCCTTTGGTTATCAAATAGTTCAAAAAGAGTTCGTTAAATACTTCAAAGAGAGTTCCTCTAAAATACTTCAAAGAGCGTTCGTAAAACGCTTCAAAAGAGTTCTTCTGGAAGTTGAGCAGATCCTGCCATCTGTCCGCGTTGAAGTCACAGTGGAGTTTTACGAGCCTTCTTCCTCTTGGTAGGCCTCGAAGACAACCTTTTATCTTCTTATCCGGAACACAATGTAATACAAAATATTTTTGTGATAACTTGAAAACAATTCCAACAAGCATTGTTGTTGATAAAGAAGGGATCTGTGGTTCCTCCTCTACGTCACGGATCACGTGACTGGCTTGCTCATTATCTCTCAAAATGGCTCGGGAATATCAGTGAGATTGATACTATTTCGATCATAGCTATTTGCTCGCAAACTTTGTAAATCAGAGTTTGAGTTTGAGTTTGAGTTTGAGTTTATTTCGAACATACAAGCATACAACATGATACATCACAATTTCCAGTTTCTCTTTTCAACATGTTCGAAAAGGAGTAGGAAGAAGCAGAGCTTATTTAATCCTACCCCTTTTCTTTTACATAACAGTTGCTAAACTTTTTTGTTCACTTCCTGTTCTCAATTTATTCACAATGTACTCCATAAGTAATCACAATAAAAATAAATAGATAAATAATAATTGGTGAAGTAAGTTACATTTCATATGATGAGATAAGTAAGATTATTTTGAGAGTGAAAGAATGGATGAATTAAATAAATTCAGAATGTTTATCATGGTTCTTCTTCTTTGTACTTTGTAAACACTTTAAGTTTGAAGAGTTTCTTGAAGTGGATCATATTAGTACATTGTTTGATTGCTTTGCTTAATCCATTCCATAATTTAATTCCACATACTGATATACTGAAGGTTTTAAGTGTTGTACGTGCATACAAATGTTTTAAATTACATTTTTCTCTAAGATTATATTTCTCCTCTTTTTTTGAGAAGAATTGTTGTATATTCTTGGGTAGCAGGTTATAGTTTGCTTTGTGTATAATTTTAGCTGTTTGCAAATTCACTATGTCGTGGAATTTCAGTATCTTTGATTCAATAAATAAAGGATTTGTATGTTCTCTATATCCAACATTATGTATTATTCTAACTGATCTTTTTTGTAACACCGTTAATGAATGAAGTGTACTTTTGTAATTATTTCCCCATATTTCTACACAGTAGCTCAGATATGGTAACACTAGTGAGCAGTAGAGAATATGAAGTGATTTTTTGTCTAGAACATGTTTTGCTTTATTCATTATTGACGTGTTTCTTGCTACTTTATGTTGTATATTTTTTACGTGAGATTTCCAGTTCAATTTATCATCAATCATTATACCTAGAAATTTGGTTTCATTTACTCTTTCAATTTCTTTTCCGTCTATTTGTATTTGTGTTTGACTTTCTCTTCTACTGTTACCAAATAGCATTATTTTAGTTTTACTGAGATTCAACGATAGTCTGTTTTTGTCAAACCATCTTTTTAATTTGTTAATTTCTTCTGTTACTATTTGTATTAACTTCTGAGTGTTCTCTCCTGAACAAAACGCTGTTGTATCATCCGCAAATAGTACTAACTTTAAATCTTTTGTAACTTTACAAATGTCATTTATATAGAGATTGAATAATTTAGGTCCTAGTATTGATCCCTGAGGTACACCACAGGATATATTTAGCGTTGTAGACGTGTGTTCGCCTAGCTTCACGTATTGTTTCCTGTTCGTTAGATAACTTCTTATCCAGTTTAAGACTAACTCTCTGATGCCATATCGTTCTAGTTTTTTGATTAAAATATTGTGATTAATAGTGTCAAATGCTTTAGTTAGATCCATGAACACTGCTGCTGCACATTTTTTACTATCTATTGCATTGGTAATTTCTTCTGTAATTTCAATTAAAGCCATTGAAGTTGAAACATTAGCTCTGTATCCATATTGGTTCTCTTCGAGTATTCTATTTTTATTTATGAAACTCTCTAATCTGTTATTGAACAGTTTTTGATTGGCAAAATGACGGCGCATGGGAATGCAGCGGCTCTGCTAACGCTCTTGGGAGTGTAGAGCGATTTGGCAAAAACACCCGTCATTTCTGTCAATTTCATGGCTGGCTCAAAGCGTGAACACTCTGTGATCACATATGACCGACAGACAATTCTGGATGTGGATGGATCGGGTCGTTATAGACTGAAAGATGCATGTACGGTGGACCTCCTCGCTAGCATGGGAATACTTCGTGGGCTACATCGAGCGGCCTTTGTAGCAGCAGAGTCAAGTGCTAGCGGTGCGAGCGGAAGCAGAAGCGGGGATGCCGAGCTGGGCTAACAACAAAGAGAAAAGCTAACCAAAGAAGCGTGGAGTCTCCGGGTAAGAAGCCATTTAAACTAGAACTAGCCGGCGTCAGGCTGGATAATCCCTGCACACATAGCAATTCTCTTAGAATAAAACACAACTCACATAATGTTTTTTCTTTTGTGACCGTGTCAGAGGCAGACATACATTGTACTGAGGTAGCTAACTATGATGCGTTCAGTTTATCGCAAGATCAAGCAAACAATCTGAATATCCCCGTCGTATCAATTCCTAGATATGGTCGAAACTATTTAAAGTGCAATACGCATAATAAACGCAAAATTATTAATATTGCTACTTCGGATAATTTCAACAAACAATCCTCAAAACAGCCCACTACCTATAATATGGGCTTTTTAAACATAAGATCATTATCTTCCAAAACGCTATTAGTTAATGAAGTCATTAGAGACAACAAACTTGACGTCGTTGGTCTCGCCGAGACCTGGCTCAAACCAGACGATTTTTTTGCGCTAAATGAAGCATCTCCTCCTGGCTATACCAATACACATGTTGCCCGACCTCTTAAAAGGGGAGGGGGTGTCGCACTAATATACAATGAAAACTATAATCTTACACCTAACCTAAATAATAAATATAACTCGTTTGAGGTGCTCACTTTGAGGTTTGTCACACCGCTGCCTCTCCACCTGGCTGTTATCTACCGCCCCCCTGGGCCCTATTCGGACTTCATCAGTGAATTGTCAGAGTTTGTTGCTGATCTAGTGACGCACGCCGACAATATGATCATAATGGGGGACTTTAATATCCATATGAATACCCCATCGGACCCTCCATGCGTGGCGCTCCAGACTATAATTGATAGCTGTGGTCTTACACAAATAATAAATGAACCCACGCATCGCAACGGTAATACGATAGATCTAGTGCTTGTCAGGGGTGTCACCACCTCTAAAGTTACGATACTCCCGTACACTAAAGTAATGTCCGATCATTACCTTATAAAATTCGAAGTTCTGACTCATTGTCAACAAACGAATAATAATAATAATAACTACTATAGCAGCCGCAACATTAATGCTGCCACAACGACGACTCTTACTGACCTACTGCCTTCGGTAATGGCACCATTCCCAAATTATGTGGGCTCTATTGATAACCTCACTAACAACTTTAATGACGCCCTGCGCGACACCATTGATATTGTAGCACCGCTAAAGCTAAAAAGGGCCCCTAAAAGGCGTACCCCATGGTTTACAGAAGAAACTAAAGCCCAGAAATTATCATGTAGAAAGCTGGAACGCAAATGGCGTGCGACTAAACTTGAGGTTTTCCATCAAGCATGGTGTGATAGTTTAATAACTTATAAACGCATGCTTACCTCAGCTAAAGCTAAATATTACTCAAATCTCATCCACCTCAACAAAAATGATCCTAAATTTCTGTTTAGTACAGTAGCATCGCTAACCCAACAAGGGACTTCTCCCAGTAGCACCACCCACTCAGCAGATGACTTTATGAATTTCTTTAATAAGAAAATTGAAGTCATTAGAAAAGAGATTAAAGACAATGCATCTCAGCTACAACTGGGTTCTATTAACACAGATACGACTGTATATACGACGGATACCGCCCTCCAAAAGAGTTTCTCTCTCTTTGATGAAATAACATTGGAGGAATTGTCAAAATGTGTAAATGGGACAAAACAAACAACATGTTTACTTGACCCAATTCCTGGGAAACTTATCAAGGAGCTTTTTGTATTACTAGGTCCATCAGTGTTAAATATTATAAACGTATCACTTTCCTCTGGCACTGTTCCCCTAGCATTCAAAAAAGCGGTTATTCATCCTCTACTCAAAAGACCTAACCTCGATCCTGATCTCCTGGTAAACTACCGGCCGGTGTCCCACCTTCCGTTTATCTCGAAAATCCTCGAAAAAATTGTAGCACAGCAGCTAAATGAACACTTAGCGTCTAACAATCTCTGTGAACCTTTTCAATCCGGTTTCAGGGCAAATCACTCTACGGAGACAGCCCTCGCAAAAATGACTAATGATCTATTGCTAACGATGGATTCTGATGCTTCATCTATGTTGCTGCTTCTTGATCTTAGCGCCGCTTTCGATACTGTTGATCATAATATTTTATTAGAGCGTATCAAAACGCGTATTGGGATGACAGACTTAGCCTTGTCTTGGTTTAACTCTTATCTTACTGACAGGATGCAGTGTGTCTCCCATAACAATGTGACCTCGGACTATGTTAAGGTAACGTGCGGAGTTCCCCAGGGTTCGGTTCTTGGCCCTGCACTCTTTAGTATTTACATGCTGCCGCTAGGTGACATCATACGCAAATACGGTGTTAGCTTTCACTGTTATGCTGATGACACCCAACTCTACATGCCTCTAAAGCTGACCAACACGCCGGATTGTAGTCAGCTGGAGGCGTGTCTTAATGAAATTAAACAATGGATGTCCGCTAACTTTTTGCAACTCAACGCTAAGAAAACGGAAATGCTGATTATCGGTCCTGCTCAACACCGACATCTATTTAAAAATACCACCTCAACATTTGACAACCAAACAATTAAACAAGGTGACTCTGTAAAGAATCTGGGTATTATCTTCGACCCAACTCTCTCGTTTGAGTCGCACATTAAGAGTGTTACTAAAACGGCCTTTTTTCATCTCCGTAATATCGCTAAAATTCGTCCCATTTTGTCCACAAGCGATGCTGAGATCATTATCCATGCGTTCGTTACATCTCGTCTCGATTACTGTAACGTTTTATTTTCGGGCCTCCCTATGTCTAGCATTAAAAGATTACAGATGGTACAAAATGCGGCTGCTAGACTTTTGACAAAAACAAGAAAGTTTGATTATATTACGCCTATACTGGCTCACTTGCACTGGCTTCCTGTGCACCTAAGATGCGACTTTAAGGTCTTACTACTTACGTATAAAATACTACACGGTCAAGCTCCTGCCTATCTTGCCGATTGTATTGTACCATATGTCCCGGCAAGAAATCTGCGTTCAAAGAACTCCGGCTTATTAGTGATTCCCAGAGCCCAAAAAAAGTCTGCGGGCTATAGAGCGTTTTCTATTCGGGCTCCAATACTATGGAATGCCCTCCCGGTAAAAGTTAGAGATGCTACCTCAGTAGAAGCATTTAAGTCTCATCTTAAAACTCATTTGTATACTCTAGCCTTTAAATAGACTCCCTTTTTAGACCAGTTGATCTGCCGTTTCTTTTCTTTTCTTTTCTACTCTGCTCCAAACCCGGGGTGGACCGCTAGCCTGTTCATCAGATGGGGACATCTCTACGCTGCTGACTCGTCTCCACTCGAGATGGTTCCTGCTGGCCCCACTATGGACTGGACTCTCGCTGATGTGTTGGACTTTCACAATATTATGTCAGACCCACTCGACATCCATTGCTTTCGGTCTCCCCTAGAGGGGGGGGGGGGGTTACCCACATATGCGGTCCTCTCCAAGGTTTCTCATAGTCATTCACATTGACGTCCCACTGGGGTGAGTTTTCCTTGCCCGTATGTGGGCTCTGTACCGAGGATGTCGTTGTGGCTTGTACAGCCCTTTGAGACACTTGTGATTTAGGGCTATATAAATAAACATTGATTGATTGATTGATTGAGTTTTTCAATGATTTTAGAAAATTGTGGAAGTAAAGAAACAGGTCTATAATTTGTAAATTGATGTTTGTCTCCAGTCTTATAAATTGGTGCAACTTTAGCTATTTTCATTTTGTTTGGAAGAGTACCTGTTTGAAATGATAGGTTACTAATATACATTAATGGTCCTGAGATCTCTTCTATAACCTTTTTTATCGTTTCCATATCAATTCCGTTACAATCAGTTGAAGTCTTAGATTTACATTTTTTCACGATTGTAACTATTTCCTCCTGTGTCACATTACTGAGGAACATGGAGTTGGGATTTCGCTCTATGGTATCATTATAGTCCTCGATTGAAACTGGGTCTGGAATCCTTTCTTCCAATTTTGGTCCAATATTTACAAAATAATTATTGAAGCTTTCAACTACTTCCTTTATGTTGTCATTTTTTTTATTTCCGTCTAAGAAGTATTGGGGGTAGTCCCTCTTAGTGCCATTTTTGATAATGCTATTAAGGACGCCCCATGTTGCTCTCATGTTATTTTTGTTCCTATCCAATAATTCACTGTAATATTATTTTCTACATGATCGTATTATGTCTGTTAACTTGTTTTTATACTTTTTGTACTTAATTTCTGCCTCTGTAGTTTGTTGTGCTATAAATGTCCTATATAGTGTATTCTTCTTCTTACAAGCATATTATCAGATATATATGATAATAGTTTCAATATAGAGGCAACTTGTTTGTTTATGTTCACATAAAAACACATTCACTGTCCGTTATGCATGTTTTTTCTCAGCCAGGAAAGAATAACACGGATGAATGGCACTGTGGAGGGAAAGTGCAGTCAGCGCTGCCTGTAGGAGGAAAAGTCACCGCCGCTGTCCATGGTACTGAGGACGAGCACCAGCGGGCAGGGGCGGGGCATGTGCTGACGGCGAGACACAGCTGGCAGGTGATTAGATTTCACAGGTGTTAATCTAATCATCGGTTGTCTTTAACAGTAAGCGGCCGGGAGCAGAGGGAGAGAGAGGATTGGGAGTGACGGCAACGTCACGAGATGCCGAAAAACATTAGGAAAAATATTGTTAAAAACATTAAAACTTTGTTAAACCTGCACGCTTGGCTCTTGTGCCGTGTCTACAGAGGAGCTGCTAGGAGGCGACTTCCACAGGCACTTAACATATTTTGTTCATCAATATATGCTACAGTATATTACACGTGCAATGATGTGTATATTATCTTTAACATCAGCGCGTAGGAGTGGTCTCACAGATGAACACTTGCTGCAATCCATCCTGAGAGTCTCACCAGCAGAGAACCTCAGCAAACATTCATGACGTTGTTGCCAAGTAACAAGCTCAGACAATGATGAATCATTTCCTTCGTAACAGAACTATATTTGTTGGACTTTTATCTGCTGTGAGGCTTGGAACAACATACAGTAAGTGTTCACGAAGGGAGCGGGGCCAGGCGAGCCCTGGGAGCTCCTAGCTTGAGACACACACATAGCAGAAGAAATGCATAAGAAAAGAGAACGCTTTCAGCCAAATTTATTAAAGCCAATGCGACCCCCCATTTAAAAAAGTTTGGACGACCCTGCTCTAAGTATTTTTAAAAACCCATAGCGCCTGGATGACCAACATTTTCCGGATAAGTTTTCTTTATGGATATTTAGCTCCCGAAAATTGTTTTTTTTTGTTTTTCCAGGGGGTGGGCAGTTTGGGAGGGTCAGAGGAGCCCAGGTTACCCATTTTGCCTCGGGCCCCCAAACACCTCGAAATGGGACTGACAACAAGTAATTTTCAGAATATTTTTCCCCAAATTCTGACTCAGTCTTTCTTCCGTTAAAGGTATTTTTTAACAATCATTTCTTCAAATTCTGTGCAAAAATAACATAATTTGGTAAGAATATGCAACCAAATCATCATCATCGGCGGTCACTCGAACGAGTATGACGATCCTCCTGGTAGGGGTGTATCCCTTTATGGAGGATGCCTGTGCGTGACTTTGTTTAACGTGGGGAGACTGGTGCACAGACAGTCACCACACGATCCTTGACAGAATCGGGTCAGGGTCCAGTGGCATGGAGTCCAAGACGACTGGGGACCCTTTTCTGCTGCAGCCTTCTTCCGCCATCGCAGCCATTGTGGTAGTTCTTAAATTTACCGTCATCCGCCTGTTCGCCATTGAGGTCTTCACCGTATCCCTGGCTAGGGGGCAGTCAGGTACTAGGCCTTTGCCAAGGACCACCTGGGGTAACAGTAGTAAAGGGGTTAACCTCCTAGTGCCCCAAGACCCCATAGAGGAGCCTCCACTGCCGGATGCACTTTAATGTCCTGCCCAGGACACAATGCAACCAAAACACATCCTACACAATATCAAAATTGCCTCCAGTCTTCGGTAGGCGTCATCAACAGGATGAAAACTCACTTTGAAACTAAAAACGAGTGTTCCAAAATGTACTGATTCCTCATTTTGTGGGGAATTCTGTCTTTAGACACCATTTTTAGGTCCAGAACTATGAAATAAGGGCCAATATTGTCAGCATTAGAGGGACACTTTAAATTGTTGATGTTATTTTTACTTATATAGTCTTGTATTTGATTCAATTGTGTCTGTTTTCATTGTTATTTATTTAGGTTATTGTTTTTAATCCACGTTTTTTTCATCTCATCTATATTTGTGTGCCTTTCAGTAGGTATTAAACTTAACTTTGAGCCACTGGTTATTTTCCAAGTGCTCTACAAATAAAGTTGAATTGGTCCGGGGACGACAATAGCGGAAAAGAAGCACTGCATTATATGCTTTGCTTGAAGATGACGCAAAGTATCTTTTATTATGTGTTATTTGTATGTTTGGGTTTTAAACGCTGGGAGCAACACTGTCCAATAAACCAGTTAATACACTGTAAAGGTTGCCCTCTAGTGGGTTCTTCGGACCACCACACACTGCCAGGAGAGCCCGGAATTCAGGGTATAACAGTTGTATTTTCATCAATTCGGCAAGGCTTTTGCTTTGCAGCAAAATGTATTTTTCTGAGCTTGTGTCTCTCTCTCTCTCTCTCTGGCTCCCACTCCAACTCCAACTGCGTGTCTCATTGCACACCCCGTTCCGCGGCAGGCCCGCAGGCCACGCCCCCCTCCACATACACCAAAGGGCGGTGGTCGGCATTTCCCAACGAATCACGTGGATAATGACATCTAGATAACAATAATGTAAAGGGTATCGATCTAATAAACACGTTGTGCTTGCTTCCTGTTCCCTTCCTCTGGTCTTCTAATGCAGTGATCATTAATGTTCAAACCACTACACCACACAGAATATGCAAATGCTTCCTGTTCCCTTCCTCTGGTCTTCTAATGCAGTGATCATTGTTGTTCAAACCACTACACCACACAGAATATGCAAATGTCATCCATATGAATCTGTCAAAAGGCACAATGTCTGCCGAGCGTCAGTGGAATAAACAGTTTGGCTGGCATGGATGTTCACATAAACACTCCTGATCCACTCGTCACATCATCGTCATACCAAGGCTGTGAGTCACAGGACTTCACTCGCTGCAGACAACACTTTTAAAGGCAAGCCAGAGTCAGCTGTGATGAACTGGCAAATAGTGACGGAGACTCTTTGGAGAAGGAGTGGCCAAAGCGGGGCCCGGGGGCCAAATTTGGCCCGCCAAGTCCAGTAATTCTGCAAGGCTAACAAGTTACCATCTACCGAATATGATGATGTCCGCTACCTCAGTGTTTTTCAACCTTTTTTGAGCCAAGGCACATTTTTTGCATTGAAAAAATTTGGAGGCACACCACCAGCAGAAATCATTAAAAAGCGAAACTCGGTTGACAGTAAAAAGTCGTTGTCGTAATTGTTGGATATGACTTTAAACCATAACAAACCATGCATCAATACAGCTCTTGTCTCGACCTGTCACATCACGCCGTGACTTATTTTGAGTTTTTTGCTGTTTTCACGTGTGTAGTGTTTTAGTTCTTGTCTTGCGCTCCTATTTTGGTGGCTTTTTCTCTTTTTTTGGTATTTTCCTGTAGCAGTTTCATGTCTTCCTTTGAGCGATATTTTCCGCATTTACTTTGTTTTAGCAATCAAGAATATTTCAGTTGTTTTTGTCCTTCTTTCTGGGGACATTGCTGATTGTCATGTCATTTGTGGACGTCGTCGTTGCTTCACAGTAAGTCTTTGCTGTCGTCCAGCATTCTGTTTTTGTTTACTTTGTAGCCAGTTCAGTTTTAGTTTCGTTCTGCATTGCCTTCCCTAAGCTTCAATGCCTTTTTTAGGGGCATTCACCTTTTGTTTATTTTTGGTTTAAGCATTAGACACCTTTTTACCTTCCCGACATCTACAGAGCAATTAGCTACCGGCTGCCACCTACTGATATGGAAGAGTATTACACCATTACTCTGCCGAGGCCTGGACAGCACCGACACTCAACAACAACACATCATTTGCAGACTACAGTTACTGGTTTGCAACAAATATTTTTAACCCAAATAGGTGAAATTAGATCATCTCCCACGGCACACCAGACTGTATCTCACGGCACACTAGTGTGCCTCGGCACAGTGGTTGAAAAACACTGATCTAGACAACAGAAACATACGCACACTGACACTTAATTCTGCACGTGAGGCTGTGGATCGCATCACCAGCACATTCTTGCGTCTGGAATGACTGAAACGTAAGAAAATGCACACCAAAAAAAACTAGGAACATTTCTGGAAATACATTTTTAAATCTTAGCAAGTGGCAAATAATTTGCAGTGTATCACACCCTAAAAACATTAGCATAAATGTTTTAAGGCAAGGTTTTCTACGGATATTCAACTGAAAATGCCTTCAATTATTTGGATAAACCACTTTTTTGTTTGATTAAAGAGCAATTTACACTACAAAAATGTTGATATTTATAAAAATGACTCTATTTATAATACGAATAAAGCACAGTCTTTTCTTGTATTTTAGTCATTTATAACAGGTAAACATGGTAGGCTATAGGCTACTAGGAGTTAGCAGCTACACAACAGCTAAGCACACAATAGCACGCAAGCTACACATACGTAATAGGTCTCCTTGGCAATATTGCAGTCTAAAACAGCACATTTGTCAACACAAACAAGTATCAAATATGTATAATTGCATATTACTTACACATACAAAGTCTCCAAGGGAGAAGCCTATCGGAAAGTATCCAGTAACAAACGTGTTCGCATCATTCAACTTTCTGCGTCATGAATTATTGTGGACACGAGGTGTCGCCAAAAAAAACCCAATTACCACTCCACTACAACTTAAAGCAGACCTGGGCATTCTGCGGCCCGCATCCGGCCCTTTGTGCGTCCCTGTACGGCCCGCGTGAGGCCAATTATAAATTACAAAATACATTTTAAAAAGTATCTATGTCGAGTGTGCAATACAACGGTGCTGCTTTTGTTTTGAAAATCGTTATTTGTATTACTTCCGTGTGGACGTATGCGTGTGCGTGATTGTGAGTGAATGTGAACAGCTGCAATCACAAATTACAAAATAAAGTTGAAAAAACATCTATGTCGTGCGCGTAATACAACTGTGCTGCTTTTATTTTGAAAAGTATTATTTATGGGCGTGTGTCCGTGTGTAACCTGCGAGTGAAGGTGCACATGCAGCGACAAGTGATGCACGGTTTACACCCGAGACGCTAAAAAGAGAAAAGTTGATGAAGAATGGCGTGTTTCCAACAAGACATGGACTGCCAAGCAACGTTCCCTCTAAGGTGCGTGCCTGCGCAATTGTGCACTGCTCAAGCATCCGCTGCGCGCAGCAAATATATGCCGCGCACCAAATCAAATCCCATCTGAATTCTAAACAAAATAAACATATTTATTCTATGTAATTTTGCAATGCAACTTTGAGTGACAGTGACAACAAGCGGCCCTAACGGTGTTCGTCAACACCGTTCAATTGAACACCGTTCAATTATTGTAACGTCTATCGAGATGCTTCGAGGACAGGAATTATATCGATCACGCAAAACTGTTTATATTCGGACATAACCACACCAAAAACATGAGTAAAACAATTATATCTCGAAAAACTAGTCATTTTCTGCCGTACAAACCAGGCCAAAACCCACTTGTCATCTGTCACCAACACGCATAGCACTAAACCACTGGTGCGTTTATGGCCACACAAAAAGTCGGACAACTCAAACACCACACAAAGTTACACTATGACTCCTCAGTCATACGTGTGCTTATTTTACTGTCATTTATTATTAATGTTAATTTATTTATATTAGTCACGGAATGCTGTTACACACACTATGTTGAAGTATTACTATTATTATTAATTATTATTATTATTATTATTATTATTTATCTTACGGTATATATCAAAAATAATATTGAGCAAAATTTAATTGAAATATTGTCGATGTGGCCCTCCAGCAGTGCTCGGGTTGCTCATGCGGCCCCCGGTAAAAATTAATTGCCCACCCCTGACTTAAAGGCAGCCTAACTTTATTCAAGATGATTAATAATAAATAGGTTAGTGTTTTTGATACCTTGTCTGTCTGACTAATTTCACTTTGTGGAGGGGGGCGTGGCCTGCAGGCCTGCCACGGAGCGGGGTATGCCAGGACCGGCCTCGAAGACAGCCACAGGTGAGTAGATGGCCCAGGTGGACCTTGTTATCTAATCACCTGTCGCCTTTATTAGCAGCAGCCGGAATGAGACACATAGTTGGAGTTGAAGGTGCTGATGAGTGGACGAAGGAGGAAAAGACATTGTGCTGGAAAGCAGAAGCCTATTGCTATTTATGAAAACAAAACAGTGTTATACCCTGAATTCCGGGCTCTCTTGGCAGTGTGTTGTGGTCCGAAGAACCCACTAGAGGGCAACCTCTACACACTTGATCAAACCTTTTCTAAAAATATTCTACACTAAAAAATGTATGTATAGATTGGTTGATATCGTATCACATTAATATCATTATTGAAATCTCCAATAATGGCATCGTCTCAGAAGTTTTAAAAAAGTTGTATCGGTACACTTCTAGTAGTGGTGGCCCAGGGCGTTTTAGCTCATTGGCTGGTGCTGCTCAACTTCAGAGAGTGAATGTATGTGCCGGTTCGATCCCGACTGACACTTATTACTGCAGCGTGGGATCGATAGCTTCCACAGTGCATGTTCATGACGTCCTGTTTGTGCATGTTTGATTGCAGATGGAACCTGCATTATTTATGGGACTGCTGTGCCGGTTATGCAAGACAATGGAGATCATAATTGTCTATCTTTCCATTTTGACAGTAAACAATACTTTCATAGAAGTACAAATATATGTTTGGTCATTGAAGTCTCCCAAATTGCTCTATTTGGGCTACAATGGAGCCTCATATGGTTCCTACCGATGATTTATGAACTTTAAAGTTTAACAAATGCGTCGCCCTGAAGGCAGTTAATATTCTTTCTTTGAATACCTACTAGTCTGTCAGAAAAATTGTATGTAAATTATCAAAAAACTTTCCGTTCTCTGAGTTCCCAGTGAGCAGACAAGAGGCTGTCTTTATTGTACCAAGCCGAAGGCTTGTAAAATTCCATTGTGTACGATGGAAGGAGACGGGAGGGGTTATCTATTTTGATCCAAGACCTGCCCAAGCTCGATCCAGGACCAGTCCAAGCCTGAGGCATCTTTTTCTTTTGTGTTAATGTGACCGAAAACAATGGCTGTTTACATACCCCCCATTCCTTTGGAAACAGCTGTTGTTATGTAAACAGGAAAAGTCCAAATAAAAATAGGTGGCGTACAATCTTTTGCCAGAGCATGCTGAGACACTGTTCAAGGGTACAGTGTCCAGGCGTCTCTCCTCAAATTGAGCCAAATTGAATTCTGTCTCTGTTTAATTCTGTGCTTCTTGTCTTGTTTAATAGATGTCATCAGTGTTTGAACCTGACAAGTCAATCATTTTGTATTGTTTAGATTTGTGTGTGGGGCAGCACGGTGGAACAGGGGTTAGTGCATGTGCCTCACAATACGAAGGTCCTGAGTAGTCCGGAGTTCAATCCCGGGCTCGAGATCTTTCTGTGTGGAGTTTGCATGTTCTCCCCGTGACTGCGTGGGTTCCCTCCGGGTACTCCGGCTTCCTCCCACCTCCAAAGACATGCACCTAGGGGTAGGGATGTTACTCGAAACCGGTTTTCCCGGTTGTTTGATAAGAAAAGAACCGAGTCCTCGGACTCGAATCCCTTTTTGAGAACCGGTACCCGTTATCGAGACCACTATAGTAAAGGAAAAGAGTTGATTCTTTATTCGAATCCCGTCCCGACCAGAAATGCTCCGTGGGACATCACAAGAATTGACGTCATGTAGCTCAGTCATTAGGCGCAGATAGTGAAAGCAGGAAAACAATGGACGGGAAAAAGCGCTCCAAGGTGTAATAAAGTTCAAAACAAAAGCTATCGTCCATCGAATAAATTTACTGAGAGATTTTAGCAGGGTAAAAAACATGACGGACACTTTTACGACCAACCGGAAACATAGCAACCAGGCTAGCAACGCACCTCCTTTACGGCAGCTGTCGCAACGTTCTTAAAACAACCGCAGCACATACAATTATATATACAACATATCTCCCTTTTTTAACTTTTGTTTTTCTTTCCTTGTAAACAAAACAAAATCACACTGTAGATGTGTTGTCTGTCTAATTATAAATAATGCAGACGAGGCGTGTTGGCTGAGTTCTTGACGTTTACTTTCACAGCGTGGCAACATGCAACACTTTTCGGGGCTACCGCGCATGCTCGTAACTCCCGTTGCATGCCGGGTAGTGTAGTTGTTATATTCTCTCGCTCATAACATGTTTCCTCCTATAAAGAAATAATGTTAACTCAATAAAGTGTATTTCTTATTTTAGTTTTAACTTTTCATTTTTTTAGCATTGTAACCACATTTGCAAAGAACTTTTCTCTTCATAGAATTTTCTTTCAATAAAGAAATAAAGTGCAAAAATGTCAAAGCATCATAACAAACAGTTATGTCAAATAGCAGCAGAAGTGCACTTTTTGGAGAGCTGTATTATTTTCAGTTTTGTGCCCAAGGGACTGATTTTATTTAACACTATATTATTATTTATACACCTGTAGTGATCACAGAGACAGGTTGTTTTTGTGTTACTGTATATATTTGTTTCTCTGAAAAATCCCACTTAATATACTTTGGGTAACAACAGTCAATATTTATTTATTTATTTATTTATTTTTTAGGTGGGTAACAGTCAATATTTATTTATTTATTAGATTTTATTTTTTTATTATATAATAAAAGTGAGCTTTTGTTCAACCAAATATTGTGGGTTTTTTTCCATATACAACAACCTATCTGGACTCGATAAGAGAATCGATAAGGAATCGGTTCGATAAGAGGATTCGATAATAGACTCGAACTCGATAATTCCTTATCAAACATCATCCCTACCTAGGGGTAGGTTGATTGGCAACACTAAATTGGCCCTAGTGTGTGAATGTGAGTGTGAATGTTGTCTGTCTATCTGTGTTGGCCCTGTGATGAGGTGGCGACTTGTCCAGGGTGTACCCCGCCTTCCGCCCGAATGCAGCTGAGATAGGCTCCAGCACCACCCGCGACCCCAAAAGGGACAAGCGGTAAAAGATGGATAGATTTGTGTGCGAAACAAATACACAGTACTGTACACTTTAACAGTTTCATTTGTAGCTAAAGGTTTTTTCATCTGTAAGGATGAAAAAAATGCTTCCTCACTTCCTGTTAGACTACTATTAGTTAGTTTATTTTAGTTAGTTAATTATTTCTTCGGTCAGTGGTCAACAAAATAAACTTCCTCAGTTTATCAGGAAACATGTTAATTGATGAGTTAATTCATATTGGACATGTTAAAAAGTATAAATAGCGCTGATGATGTTAAAAAGAACTGTGAGTTTAGATCCGCAATGTACACAAAACAAAGAGACGAAGGGGTGTCGCCCTCTGCTGGACATGTTGTACCACTGCAGCCACATGCTAATGTCATTAGAAACAATTACTGTAAATTCTATAAGCCGCTACTTATTTTTTCCTAAACTTTGAACCCTGCGGCTTATAAGACGTAGCAGCTAATTTATGGATTTTTCTTCGCCAAGGACAATAACGTTTTAAAAAACAAGCAAAAACACTGAGAGGGTGTTTTATTGTTTGTATTATGGCGCCATCGTTTTAACGCATTTGCTCACTGCAGGTGTTGCAGTGTCCTTCCATTTATTGGCAGTGCTTTTTTTTTTCTCTTTCAACCGGCGTGCAGTTCAGTGTTTTAGCCGTCTAAAGCGTTTAAACTCGGATTAATTCTTCATTCTTAACTCCAAGCAACATTTGTAAGTTTTACAATATAACTAAAACTGTTTACACTTACTAAACCGTCCCATGTGTGACGTCCGTAGGAGTGTTTTAATGCGTATTTGTATGTGCTATTGTAATGTAATTAACCTAGAATATGCTAACACGTTAACGAGTGTTTATTATAGTATTATTAACGTACAATGGCATTCTTTTTGTATTGTTTCAGTTTTTAAAAATCCTCAGTAAATTCACCAAAACGTTAGTGTAGAGTTATTGAGTCTGTTTATCTGATTGGAGAGCTAGCTTCCACAGCTAGTGGGTTCATGACGATGACTTCTGTTGTGTTTGATCAGCTGTGTTACCGCCGTGTTACTGGCACAGTTTGGAAACAATAAAGGTATGTAAATAAACATTTACAGAATTTTTGTGCAAATCTTTGTGTAAATAACTCATATCTGTGGCTTATAGTCTGTTGCGGCTTACATATGATATGGAAAAATATGTTTTTCTTCTAAAATTTAGTGAGTGTGGCTTACATCCCGGTGCATTCTGTAGTCCGGAAAATAAGGTATTTGTACTATTTTGTTTAAGAAACATTATATTTACAGAAACAATGAGTATATTTGTATTTTACATTTCCCCCCGGCATGTCTTGGAAGGAATGCTCAAACAAATGGCCAATCTTTCAACGACTTTCTCTTCATTGGTGGACGTTTCAACACATTGTACGAAAAAACTCGACAAAACACTTTTGTAAACAAATAATACAAAGCTCCCATGACGCAGTTCCCAAGCATATTAACTTTATATACAGTCGCGATCAAAAGATAACATACACTTGTAAAGAACATAATGTCATGGCTTATTTTGTGTTTCCAATCATTTCTACAAGTCTTATTTTTTTGTGATAGAGTGATTGGAGCACAAAAAACATTCAAGAAGTTTGGTTCTTTTATGAATTTATTATGGGTCTACTCAAAATGTGACCAAATCTGCTGGGTCAAAAGTATACATACAGCAATGTTAATATTGTTCCTTGGCAAGTTTCACTGCAATAAGGCGCTTTTGGTTGCCATCCACAAGCTTCTGGCAAGCTTCTGGTTGAATTTTTGACCACTCCTCTTGACAAAATTGGTGAAAACATTAACATTGCTGTATGTATACTTTTGACCCAGCAGATTTGGTCACATTTTGAGTAGACCCATAATAAATTCATAAAAGAACCAAACTTCTTGAATGTTTTTTGTGACCAACAAGTATGTGCTCCTATCACTCTATCACAAAAAAATAACACTTGTAGAAATTACTGGAAACTCAAGACAGCTATGACATTATGTTCTTTACAAGTGTATTGATCGCAACTGTACATATATATATATATTTACACTACCGTTCAAAAGTTTGGGGTCACATTGAAATGTCCTTATTTTTGAAGGAAAAGCACTGTACTTTTCAATGAAGATAACTTTAAACTAGTCTTAACTTTAAAGAAATACACTCTATACATTGCTAATGTAGTAAATGACTATTCTAGCTCCAAATGTCTGGTTTTTGGTGCAATATCTACATAGGTGTATAGAGGCCCATTTCCAGCAACTATCATTCCAGTGTTTTAATGGTACAATATGTTTGCTCATTGGCTCAGAAGGCTAATTGATGATTAGAAAACCCTTGTGCAATCATGTTCACACATCTGAAAACAGTTTAGCTCGTTACAGAAGCTACAAAACTGACCTTCCTTTGAGCAGATTGAGTTTCTGGAGCATCACATTTGTGGGGTCAATTAAATGCTCAAAATGGCCAGAAAAAGAGAACTTTCATCTGAAACTCGACAGTCTATTCTTGTTCTTAGAAATGAAGGCTATTCCACAAAATTGTTTGGGTGACCCCAAACTTTTGAACGGTAGTATATATATATATATATGTATATTAATGTCATAATCACGCGTTGACTATAAGTTCTTTTAACGGCGCTAATATTTTTTACGCGCATGCGTTCGGACTCCTTTTTGACTCTCCGTCCATTCCTTAGCGGGGGAGAAGGTAATGCCGTTAAGTTACTGTTTAGCCACAACAGGGGAAAAAGCGAACATAAATGCACAAAAGAAAATTGTATATTGTGGAAATCCCACATCCAAAGCCTTGGCAAGTTGTTCTACCGGCAAGAAAAAACAAATTTTTCTTTGATCGCCCTGAGACGACGTGAAAGCGTGCTGACGGGCTTCTACCCGCTTGCAGAGAGGACGAGCTTCACTTATGTGTTTGGATTACAGTTAAGTGCACTGAAAACATGAAATGTAGCTTGTTACACTGACTGATTGTGCAAGATGGAGTGAAAGCTGAGCAGAAAGGAAAGACTGAGGGAGAAAGTCTTTAATATTGTTTATTATTGTCACAACGTCAAAACACCCCTTCTCAAACAAATCACACACTTACGGCTTCACAATAATAGCGCTACGCGTCACATCTGGTCAAACTAACAAAAAAAAAAAGGGAAACAACGTCTTACATTACGATCTTGCTTTGTCATAGATGTTTTGTTATGCTATTCTGTGATATTTCTACCTCAATAAATGTTTTCTGGAAGATTGAAATGAAGTGTATATTATTTTATAACATGCTCTGGTTGATAGTCCGCAATTACAGAATGGTTATCAAGCTTAACATTACAATATATTAGTAAAAAAGATAAGTTTAGGACATGATCAAGCAGAGATATGAATACCATTAACTTGTACAACATGTAATGTACAGAATATCAGAAGCATTTGTTCGGGTATAAATATCACATTTTACATTATCAAACATCTTTGACAATCAATTCACATTATGTGTTATTAATGTGTCAAACTCGAATCTAAACATGGAAGTGGAGCTCCTCCTCCGAATGCAAGTGGTCCTACAGCAGGTATACCAATTCTGCATTCCTACAAAGTATGGCAAGACACCAGCGCACTGCAGGTATTTTTTTTCTCATTAAAAGTGTTTATGTCCTTTTTGTCTTGAGCTGTTAAAAAATGCATAATGTTTAAAACAATAATAATTAAATTAATCTAATTGTCCAGCCATGGTAAAAAAATAAAAAATTGAAAAATATCTATCTAAGATACACTTACCACAATTAATTTAGAGTTAACCAAGAACAAAGTGATTAATTGCTATTAAATATTTTTAATCGTTTGACAGCCGTTCTTATAAATATATATATATATATATATATATATATATATATATATATATATATATATATATATATATATATATATATATATATATATATATATATATATATATATATATATATATATATATATATTATATATATATATATATATATATATATATATATATATATATATATATATATATATTAGGGCTGTGAATCTTTGGGTGTCCCACGATTCGATTCAATATCGATTCTTGGGGTCACGATTCGATTCAAAATCGATTTTTTTTTTTCAATTCAACGCGATTCTCGATTTAAAAAATATTTTTTTCCCGATTCAAAACGATTCTCTATTAATTCAATACATTGGATTTCAGCAGGATCTACCCCAGTCTGCTGACATGCAAGCAGAGTAGTACATTTTTGTAAAAAGCTTTTATAATTGTAAAGGACAATGTTTTATCAACTGATTGCAATAATGTAAATTTGTTTTAACTATTAAATGAACCAAAAATATGACTTATTTTATCTTTGTGAAAATATTGGACACAGTGTGTTGTCAAGCTTATGAGATGCGATGCAAGTGTAAGCCACTGTGACACTATTGTTCTTTTTTTTTTTTATAAATGTCTAATGATAATGTCAATGAGGGATTTTTAATCACTGCTAAGTTGAAATTGTAACTAATATTGATACTGTTGTTGATAATATTCATTTTTGTTTCACTACTTTTGGATTGTTCTGTGTCGTGTTTGTGTCTCCTCTCAATTGCTCTGTTTATTGCAGTGTTGCTGGGTTGGGTTTGGTTTTGGAATTGGATTGCATTGTTATGGTATTGCTGTGTATTGTTTTGTTGGATTGATTAATTTTTAAAAAATTAAAAAATTTAAATGTTTTTTTTTTAAATAAATAAATAAAAATAGATTTTTTTTAAATGAGAATCGATTCTGAATCGCACAACATGGGAATCACGATTCTAATTCGAATCAATGTTTTCCCACACCCTTTATATATATATATATATATATATATATATATATATATATATATATATATATATATATATATATATATATATATATATATATATATATATATATATATATATATATATATATATATATATATATATATATATATATATATATATTTATGTATGTATATATATATATATATATATATATATATATATATATATATATATATATATATATATATATATATATATATATATATAATATACATAATATATACACAAACATATATACACACATACAAATATATACAATATGTATATATATATGTATATATCTATATATATGCATATATGTATATATATATATATATACATATATGTATATATGCACATATATATAGATGCATATATATAGATACATACACATGTGTATATATATGTATACACGTATATAAACATATATACACGTATATATGAATGCATATATAAAATTATATGTATGTACAGTATATAACCATACATATACGTATACATACATATATATTTATGAATATGTATATATATATATATATATATATATATATATATATATATATATATATATATATATATATATATATATATATATATATATATATATATATATATATATATATATATATATATATATATATATATATTACGTGGATCTTAGTAGATCAGGCTGATGATATATTCATAAAAGTCATGAACAAAAATGTCCAACAAAAGCTAATAAACCAAGACAAAGTACTGTGTATCAAAGTCTCTGCATTACTGCATTACAGTATTTATAAAGTTTCACCATTGGTGTGAGTGATGAGATTTAAGGGTGTTACAATTAAAACGTGCTTAAACTAACTGCAAGAAAAAAAAGAAAAAAAAACCTTCCACAAGACTCAAGCAAAGGAAAATAAAAGTTTATTCCAATTAGCTGTATGTATTTATGCAAAGCAAAACACTACGCTAAGAAAACCATGTAGCTTAGTTCAATCAATCAATCAATCAATGTTTATTTATATAGCCCTAAATCAGTTACCAACTAACTCAACCAGAGGAGCTGCAGCTGACAACATGTGTGAAGTTGGCTCCCCCATGAGGCTTAAGAGAAGCATTCTCTTAAAGAGACAGTACATGTGCTCATGTCCTAATAGAAGCATTCTCTTAAAGAGACAGTACATGTGCTCATGTCCTAATACAGGGGTCGGCAGCCCGCGGCTCCGGAGCCGCATGCGGCTCCTTGACCACTCTGATGCGGCTCAGCTACATGCATGCCGACCCCCTCGATTTTCCCAGGAGACTTATGGATGTCAGTGTCTCTCATAGACTACTCCCAGGGAAAAATAATCCTATTAACACTCTAATTACTATATAAAGGGCGTGCCCTAATTGCACTGCAGTAATTGTCCTCTATAGCATTTACTTATAGCGTGCCAGGCCAGCCACATGTTGTATGTTGTTATTACTTGTTCACACAGGAGACAGCAAAGCATAGTTATTCATCAGCCACACAGCTTACACTGACGGTAGCCGTATCAAACAACTTCAACATTGTTACGTTACAAATATGCGCCACACTGTGAACCCACACCAAAAAAGAATGAAAAACACATTTCTGGAGAACATCCCACTGTAACACAACATAAACACAACACAACCATTACCCAGAATCCCATGCAGTCCTAACTCTTCCGGTCTACATTATACACCCCGCTACCACCAAATCCCCCCACACATCAACCCCCCCCCCCCCCCCCCCCCCTCCCCTCTTCGTGGTTGGTTGAGCGGAAGAGTTAGGGCTGCATGGGATTCTGGGTATTGGTACCGTCAGTGTAAGATGTGTGGCTGCTGACTTAGTAGCCTTGCTGTCTCTTATGTGAGCAAGCTAAAGCTGCATTCCACTTGTGGCCGAGCAGGTACACTGATTGGGCAAACTGTAGAGGGCGCCAAATGCAGTGTCATCACACTCTGATATTCGGGAGTCTCCCGGGAAAAGTGAGAGGGTTGGCAAGTGTGACGCAAGCGACATTCATCCAAAACTCGCGGGCTGCACTAACATCAAATTCCCACATTAAAGTGCGTGCCGGTGCGTGTGTCTGAGACCCCTGGTTAACATAGCACAAAGCATGTAAGCTTTGTATGCGGTGTTTTTCATTTTAAATTTTAAAAACATTTTTGTGGCTCCCATTACTTTCTTTAATGTGTGAAACTTGCCAAAATGGCTCTTTGAGTGGTAAAGGTTGCCGACCCCTGTCCTAATAGAAGCATTTTCTTAAAGAGACAGTATATGTGCTCATGTCCTAAGACAGGAGTGTCAAAATCATTTTAGATACAACAGGATAATGCATACATGTATCATTTGTTTTCAAAATGGTTACAAAAAAGTGGGACCCCAAAAAATTTACGGTGGGACCCCATCTTTATGACTGATGGAGTATTGGTGCGTGCAAAACAACCTGGGGGCTGGTTCTAATACTAATCAAATATCATCCCGGGGGCTATAGATAATTCATTCGCAGACCTTGACTGTGACACCCCAGTCCTAGGAGAAGTATTCTCTTAAAGAGACAGTACATGTGCTCATGTTCTAACATACTGTAAGTATTCTCTTAAAGAGACAGTACATGTGCTCATGTCTTAACAGAAGTATTCTCTTACAGCAAGGATGTCCAAAGTGCGGCCCGGTGGCCATTTGCGGTCCGCAGGTCATTTTTTAATGGCCCCACGGCCCATTTTAAAATACGATTAAAAAAATTAAAAACATAAAAAGTGGTATGAAAGACCAAACAGGTGAAATGTAACAAGAAAATGTTGCAATGTTTACTCTAATAACACAAAGCTGCCATGCAGGCTGTTTCTTTCTTTAAAAAAAAATAATGAATGAAAATCAATGTTATTATGAATTATTGACCTATCCAAGGCTCCAATTACGTCACATTAAATATTGCACTTTGAGATATTTTGGGGGGAAAATGTTGCATATTTTGTGTTTGCCATATAAAAAATGTAGCTGTTTTTTTTTTTTTTAAAGAAGGGCCTAAAACAAACAAACAAAAACATAAACAAAAATACAACTTATAATTGACGGATAGATCTGAAGTTGATCTCGAGATTATTATGTTAAAAGTAAACAGTAAAAACATTTTTATAATTTATTTTTTAACACTTTAATGAGTAGGACCCTTTTGGTTCCCCAATCATTTTTGTGTGATTTGTTTTTAAGTGTCATCGCTCAAAAAATAATAATGAATTAAAATCAATGGTGTTATGAGTTATTGACCTTTTTAAGGCTCCAATTATTATATAATCTCTAATATTCGACTTAAAAATGTTATTGGGTGAAAATATTGCATATTTTGTGTTTTTTCCATTAAAAAAACAGGGTTTTCTTTGACAAAAAGAATATACGACTTAAATCTTTAAAAACATTATATTGACAGACAGACCTAATGTTGATCTATGGATTTAAAACTTGAATAATAATAAAAATAATAATACTGAATAATTACACATTTTTAATATTTTTTTTAACAAAACCCTTTGGGGTCCCTGGGATCAAGCCTGAGTGGAGGCCTAAATGTATATTTTTTATACATATATTGTATTGGTTTTTAAAATAAAAAAATATCAAAATGGCCCCCGCTTGCTTTGATTTTTCAGTGTGCGGCCCTCAGTGGAAAAAGTTTGGACACCCCTGTCTTAAAGAGACAGTACATGTGCTGATGTCTTAACAGAAGTATTCTCTTAAAGAGACAGTACATGTGCTCATGTCTTAAAGGCCTACTGAAACCCACTACTACCGACCACGCAGTCTGATAGTTTATATATCAATGATGAAATCTTAACATTGCAACACATGCCAATACGGCCGGGTTAACTTATAAAGTGCAATTTTAAATTTCCCGTGAAACTTCCGGTTGAAAACGTCAATGTATGATGACGTATGCGCGTGACGTCAATGGTATAAGCGGAAGTATTCGGACACCATTGTATCCAATACAAAAAGCTCTGTTTTCATCGCAAAATTCCACAGTATTCTGGACATCTGTGTTGGTGAATCTTTTGCAATTTGTTTAATGAACAATGGAGACTGCAAAGAAGAAAGCTGTAGGTGGGATCGGTGTATTAGCGGCTGGCTGCAGCAACACAACCAGGAGGACTTTGAGTTGGATAGCAGACGCGCTATCCGACGCTAGCCGCCGACCGCATCGATGATCGGGTGAAGTCCTTCGTCGCTCCGTCGATCGCTGGAACGCAGGTGAGCACGGGTGTTGATGAGCAGATGAGGGCTGGCTGGCGTAGGTGGAGCGCTAATGTTTTTAGCATAGCTCTGTGAGGTCCCGTAGCTAAGTTAGCTTCAATGGCGTCGTTAGCAACAGCATTGTTAAGCTTCGCCAGGCTGGAAAGGATTAACCGTGTAGTTACAGGTCCAGGGTTTAATAGTATTGTTGATGTTCTGTCTATCCTTCCAGTCAGGGGTTTATTTCTATTAATTCTATCTGCAGTTAAGCCCGATGCTATCACGTTAGCTCCATAGCTAAAGTGCTTCGCCGATGTATTGTCGTGGAGATAAATGTTACTGTGAATGTCCATTTCGCGTTCTCGACTCTCATTTTCAAGAGGATATAGTATCCGAGGTGGTTTAAAATACAAATCCGTGATCCACAATAGAAAAAGGAGAAAGTGTGGAATCCAATGAGCCAGCTTGTACCTAAGTTACGGTCAGAGCGAAAAAGATACGTCCTGCACTGCACTCTAGTCCTTCACTCTCACGTTCCTCATCCACGAATCTTTCATCCTCGCTCAAATTAATGGGGTAATCGTCGCTTTCTCGGTCCGAATCGCTCTCGCTGCTGGTGTAAACAATGGGGAAATGTGAGGAGCCTTTCAACTTGTGACGTCACGCTACTTCCGGTACAGGCAAGGCTTTTTTTATCAGCGACCAAAAGTTGCGAACTTTATCGTCGATGTTCTCTACTAAATCCTTTCAGCAAAAATATGGCAATATCGCGAGATGATCAAGTATGACACAGAATGGATCTGCTATCCCCGTTTAAATAAAAAACATTTCATTTCAGTAGGCCTTTAAAGAGGCAGTACATGTGCTCATGTCTTAACAGAAGTATTCTCTTAAAAAGACAGTACATGTGCTCATGTCTTAACAGAAGTATTCTCTTAAAGAGACAGTACATGTGCTCATGTCTTAACAGAAGTATTCTCTTAAAGAGACAGTACATGTGCTCATGTCTTAACAGAAGTATTCTCTTAAAGAGACATTGCATGTGCTCATGTCTTAACAGAAGTATTATCTTAAAGAGACAGTACATGTGCTCATGTCTTAAGAGATGCAACATAAAATAAAATGAAGCAACATCTTTAGATAATCTTCTGCTGATGATTATGCATGTACCTAAACTACCTAACTCCATACTCATCTACTACATTGCTTTTATATTTCAAAACATGTAAATTGTAATTAGCATTCTTATTTCTCTACCTGTGATGCCATCTTAGCCTTCAAGACCTTGTCCAAAGTTTCCAGGATGCTTGTCTTGTTGTTGCTGACATTGTAGGCTGCCAGCTTCAACAAGGAGTCAAAGTCCTCCTCTGAGTAGACGATATGTTTGGTGGCGAACGGCGAGTTGGCGGTGCTGATGTCTACTTGTCCGGCTTTTATTTCCTCCTCTGTCTCACGCCTCACACCTGTCAAGGCACAATGGAAACAATCATACAAAAATGATCAAACAATCCAATTGTATCTGTCAATCACACAACTAAAACATTTTTAGTTATACAACATTATACAATTGTAATGCTTCTGGGATTTCAACCTGTCCAGTTTGAAAGTATAGTCAAACTTGTGAGAAACGTAGTTTTATAATCTGGCTAAATTTGGGCCCTAAGGTAAGTTTTATTTTGAAACCCCACAGTTTACTTTTTTTTTACACATTTTTATTTATATAAAATTATTTTTAATACCTTTATATTCAAACTTGAATTTAATTTGATGACATGACATAAGTATTAAAACCAATTCGTAGGAAATAAATTGTTCAATAAATACTTTTTTAGTGCAAAATAAAAAATTTGACATAATTAACCCTGTGGGGACATTTTGATTATCTTCACACCCAACAGGACTTAAAATCTTTAGGTTTTTGAAAAGGACTTAAAAACATTTGTAATTCTTTTTTAACTATTTTTTTGCACATATTTATCAATAAACGTCAGTCCTAAACAAAAAATATCAATCATGTAATGTTTCTTATTTTAACCATTAACCCTTTGAAGGCCTTTTGATCAAATAATGTCACAGAATGAATTCACGGGAAATAAATTGTTCAATAATTAATATTTGTTAATGCAAAATAACAAATTCAACCTAATTTACTGGTCACTGTTGGAAAATACATTTTAATCTTAATGGCATTGTTTTACCTGGTTAAATAAAATATATTGATTGATTGATTGATTGATTGATTGATTGATTGATTGATTGATTGATTGATTGGAAGGGCATAAACATGTTGGATATTGTCTTTGTTTTTTTTAAGCTTAAATTTCCCAATAAAGTCCAGGGTTAAACAAGAAAACGAAACATGTAATGTTTATTTTATTTTATTTTATTTGGACCTTTTTCAAAGCATTTTGATCAGGTAATGTCGCAGGTTTAAAAAAGTAAAATAACTCATGTTATGCAAATGTTTTCTAATTGAGAACTGTGACACCATTTGATGAAAAAGCAATCTAGCAATGAGTTATGTAATACATGTACTAATTTAATACATATTTACTGTACCTATTTATACAATCTGGCCACGTTTTTTTAATAATTCACCACAAATTCAATTCATTTTGTTTTAAGTTCTTACAAATTGTAAAAGTTATTACAAAATGCGGGGCCCACATATTTTTGGAAAATAAATTTAACAATTTGGTGTCACGGCGTGGGCTCGAACCTGCTTTTCTCCGGCAGCTGGGTCTGCCAGCACCTCCGTTGGCAGCGCGCCAAGACACGCCCCTGGCCACGTCACGCCCACATGCCGGCAAGGCTGTGGGCGATCAGCAATCTGCACACCTGTGACTGATGAGGGTGAGCTGTATAAAGACCAGTGCACCCAAGGATCCTGGCCGGAACTTAACCATTTGTTACCCTAGTAGGCATCCCTTGTCTGGCTTCTATCCTGCGTACTCGCTCTCCCCCTGTGACTTCCTTGTTTCCGTGTCTGATGCTTCCACAGTGCTTTCTCGAGTTCTCCAGTGATCCCCTGTTGTTCCCCTCTGGATTCTGGACTGCCTCCCTTCATCCTCGACCTCCGCTTGGACACGGACCCCTTGACGCCTCTCTCAGCCCCACGGACCTCCCGCTTGTCTCAAAGACCTTCTTCTGCTTAGCCCCTTTGGACTTGTTTCCTTCCTCATCCAACAAACAGGTAATACTCAACAGCTAATCATTCATACACATAGACTCCCACCATACACCCCTTTTGTATTAGTCACACTCCATTCTCTTGTTTAGCATATATATATATATATATATATATATATATATATATATATATATATATATTTAGTATTGTATATTCTGTGTGGAGTTTGCATGTTCTCCCCGTGACTGCGTGGGTTCCCTCCGGGTACTCCGGCTTCCTCCCACCTCCAAAGACATGCACCTGGGGATAGGTTGATTGGCAATACTAAAATTGGCCCTAGTGTGTGATTGTGAGTGTAAATGTTGTCTGTCTATCTGTGTTGGCCCTGCGATGAGGTGGCGACTTGTCCAGGGTGTACCCCGCCTTCCGCCCGATTGTAGCTGAGATAGGCTCCAGCGCCCCCCGCGACCCCGAAGGGAATAAGCGGTAGAAAATGGATGGATGGATGGATTATTATATATATTGTACATATATACAACATCACCCCCTTGTGGAACTGTGCTGTCACTACTCCCCCTGTATACATAACATTTGGTGCAGGATGTAAATCAGGGGTCACCAACGCGGTGCCCGCGGGCACCGAGTCGCCCGTAAGGACAAGATGAGTCGCCCGCTGGCCTGTTCTAAAAAAAAAAATGTTTTTAAAAAAAAAATTTTTTTAAAGTTTTTATTTATTTATTTATTTATTTATTTTTAATTAAATTGACATAGAAAAAACACAAGATACACTTTCAATCAGTGCATCAACCCAAACTGGTTTGCCGTCCCAGACAAAATCGAAGACCCTCCGCTCATAAATCTTAAAAAAGTTTTGTGATGAGCTGGTAATGACAAAAACAAATAAATAAATTGAGGAATAAATAACGAGTTGGCAATAGACATTTTACCATACAAGGTTAAGGATTTCCCTTTCCATAATTGCATAATTTTGTCCAGCTTTCTTAGTCGATTATCATAATTTACTGAGCCTAGATCTTCCAGATTCTCTCGGACAACAACACCAAGTATGTTAACTGGTCCATCTGTCCACAAAACAGGCACTATTTATTGATTTGTCAAAAGCATTTGACACAGTAGACCACAGTCTGTTAATTCAAGCCCTTCATCACGTTGGATTATCTAAAAATGCAGCTGCTTGGTTCACAGACTATCTCTCCAGCAGAACACAACGTGTACAGGTGGCTGGGACCACCTCTTCATTACTGGACATTACCAAAGGCGTTCCACAAGGCTCAGTGCTGGGGCCCATTTTATTTTCTATCTACATAAATAATCTTTGTAATTATTTGTCAAATGCAATGTACCATTTTTATGCAGACGACACCATTATTTATTGCTGTTCAACCTCCATCACTCAGGCTTTTGAGTTTTTACAAGCTGCTTTTGATGTCATCCAGGCTCGCTTATTTGATCTTAAATTGGTTTTAAATACAGATAAAAGCAAGGTAATGGTTTTGTCTCATTCAAGGGTGCTACTGGAAAATATTCCAAATATTGTAACATCAAATGGAAACCCTATAGAGCAGGTCTTAAATTACAAGTACTTGGGTTTTACTCTTGATCAGGAGCTTTCATTTAAAGCCCATATTAACAACTTGGTCTCTAAGCTTAGGGTAAAGCTTGGTTTCTTTTTTAGAAATAAAAACTGCTTCTCTCTTAAAGTCAGAAAGAAATTGGCGACAGCAACTATCTTGCCTGTAATTGATTACGGAGACGTGCTTTATTTGAGTGCTTCATCTAAATGCCTCCAGTCCTTGGACACTGTTTTTCATTCAGCACTAAGATTTGTTACTGGCTGTCGTAGTCTCACCCACCATTGTCAACTGTATATGAAGTCAGACTTATCTTCATTGAGTGCACGCAGATACACACATTGGCTGACTATCATTTATAAGGCTCTTTTAGGTTTAATACCTCCATACTTGTGTACTCTGTTACAAAGAAAAAACAGCTCTTATGCGTTACGTTCTAACAATTTGTATGTTTTAACTGTTCCTCATGTACGGACTGAATTTGGCAAAAGAGCTTTTGGCATTGCTGCCCCTTTGGCATGGAATGCATTGCAGACGAAACTGAAACTTACAGAACTACTTCCATTTGGAGCCTTCCGTTCTGTCCTGAGGGACAAACAGCGAGAGACGTTTGCACAGTGCCTGTGTTTTTAAATATGTAAATCTCTGTTGTTTTACAGTTCTCTTATGTATTTTAAAATGTATGTCTTAATGTATTATTTTTGAAACTGCTCTGTGACATGTGCTGTTGACCTCTTGGCCAGGTCACCCTTGTGAAAGAGATCTTGATCTCAATGGGTTTTCTTATCTGGTTAAATAAAGGTTCTATTTGCATTCCATTCGAAAGGATGTTCCCTTTAGATTTCCGATCCTTAACATTTTACATTTATCATAATTAAGCTTAAGGCCAAATTGCTGTGAAAATATGTCCAAAAGATTAAGAAGGTTCCGCAAACAATGAGGAAAAATCTTATCTTTGTGAACCAGCCTTTTCTGACATGAACTTCATCAAGAACAAACACAGAACACGCCTCACTGATGCACATCTGCAAGACTCACTCAGAGTTGCAGTGTCAAGTTACACACCAGAGTACAACACACTAGTTAACAGCATGCAATGCCAGGCTTCCCACTAACTGACAAAGAAACAAATAACAGAGTTGGTGTCCAGTTCAAAGTGTGACATGATTTAAAAATTTGAGAGTTGACTTTTGTATTTTACATGAGGAATTATTTGTACAAACATGGTGCAAAGTAATTCATGATTTGTTAAAAAATGTTAGTGGCTAGCTAGTTAAAATGGGATATTGTGATTTCACAAGACTGTCTTAGAAGTGATCATTTGAAAATGTTCAATTTGAAAAATGTGCATTTAGAGAAAATATAAAAATAGAGAAATCATAGAGAAATCATTAAGATGATCAGTGTTTCCACAAAGATAAATATCATTAATTATTATTAATAACATAGAGTTAAAGGTAAATTGAGCAAATTGGCTATTTCTGGCAATTTATTTAAGTGTGTATCAAACTGGTAGCCCTTCGCATTAATCAGTACCCAAGAAGTAGCTCTTGGTTTCAAAAAGGTTGGTGACCCCTGATGTAAATAAACCATCAATTTTGATGCCTCAATTAGAAAAACTATAAGAGGAACACACACATTTGAAATTAATCAATTTAAAGAATCTAGCAGAATGTTTCATTGGTCAAATATAAATCAAATGTAACTTCATTGATTATTTAGCTTGCAATC
Source organism: Entelurus aequoreus (assembly GCF_033978785.1). Classification (NCBI taxonomy): domain Eukaryota; kingdom Metazoa; phylum Chordata; class Actinopteri; order Syngnathiformes; family Syngnathidae; genus Entelurus; species Entelurus aequoreus. The sequence continues at coordinate 57,588,427 of NC_084739.1, forward strand.
ACAATCTCCATTATAATCAATTAACTTACATTTACTTTAAGGTTGACTAACACCCTAATAAATTCTGAATATTAATTCTAATGAAAATGAAATGTTTCATGTTCCTCTGATGTTTTTCTATTCAATATTTTCTATTCGATGATTCATTACAAAATGCTCTAAATTTTGCATAATCTTCAAAAAAAAAAGTCTAGAACCCCATTTTGTAATGTTGCAAGTTATTACTAAATACGTCAAAGTTTACAACAAAATGCCTTAAGAATTGTATTACAAAATGTGGTGTTATTACACACGAAGTGAAAATATATCACATGGGCAGTAACAAGCTACAAGTAGCTAAACTATGTAGCTTAACTACCTATTCCAGTAGCTTGGCGGTATTTTAGCTACTTTTTTAACAAGTATTTTTTCCTGTTGCTTAGCTACTTTTAGACCCATGTAGCTAGGTAGCTAACATCAAAGCTACAAGCTACAAAGAGAGAAAATAGACTGCGATTCCAGGCCCCTCCCCCAAAAAACTGAGAAAATACAATGACCTGGATAAATGAAAACATCCATACATACGGACAAAATCCATGATGATTGGCTGGTGTTAGTATGATGAGTCACAATTGGCTAAGGTTAGGGTGAAACATTACGGACTGGCCAATCAGAGGCAAGATCATCGAAACTAGGAAGCAAATTTATAACAGACACGCACTCATGTCACAAGACGAGGGACTCGGAGACAGAGAGGCGCTTCAAGCTGACCACTCAAAAAAAAAAAAAAAAACATACTTGAAATCGACAGAGAAATTCTCCTCCGCAGATTAGATGTTTCCTTTAGTGATGAAGATGACGTGCAGGAAACCCACAATAATGTGTGACCTTGGCCATTTTATTACAAATGTATGCGTTTCGGTGCCAAAAATGTTTTTAGTTGTTTACTCTGTTAAACCAAAATCATAACTGTTCTTTTCATCTAAGATGTGGAACACAAATCTAGGAACACACAGCTGAGTTAAGTTCATAAAAAGTTTTACTGCACATAAACATTACCAACTGTTCCCAAACAACACACACGTCATTGTGTTTGTCAAGCTATAGATAGAAGCTGTTTTTTATTGTAGGTAGAGAAAATTCATAACATTATAGGGGTGTGCCAAAGAAAAGGCAAACTAAATAAATACAAACAGTAGGGTGCGGGGACCCAGGGGCGCCGAAAAGGGGGGGTAAAGGAGACGGATTCTAGGGGCCCATGATGGAGGGGGGCCCAGAGAGGCCCCTAATGATGATGAAATTATAATACAAGGGGCCCTGTAAAGATTATTTTCATGGGGCCCAAAATCCCTAGCGGCGCCCCTGCGGGGACCCCAGCTAAATGACAGATAGTTAATAGTAAAGGACCCATATTGGGTTCATTTGTACACTCTCAGTTACATTAACATTGATATTATACATGTGGGCCCATGCCGTTAAATTTAGCAGGCTACTTTTGCCATGTAGCTTGTAGTGTAGCTTGCTCCAATTCTCCGGGGATAGCTTGACATTTGGTTCCATTTCACCAATTAAACGGAGCCTTGCAGTCACATGACTCTGTTTGACCAATCCAACATAAGCACAAGTAACGCTTGGGACTGTTTACGCTCAAAAATCACAAAGCTGAAATATATCTGTATTTTTTAAGGATGTGATAAAATAAAAACCTACTTGTTTAATAAGTGTCAAAATGTTCCCAAAGAAGATACTTTAATAACGTGACATGACGCCAGCACATCAAGGCTGTTTGAACTGGTGAACAGAAACCTCCTAAAACAATTGACTAAAATAGCGATCTTTTTGTATGTTGATGTTCATAATAACCACAGTTGTCATTTAAACATAATAAAAACATTAGCAACATCACCAAATAGCAGTTGAAAGTACTTATCTGTTTGATCCGGAGCTTAAAAGTTACTAGCGCTAGCTTATTAGCATGTAGCATTTGTGGTGGAAGGTCCGAATCTTAAACAGCAACAAAAGTGAATTTAGTACAAAAGTTTTATTTACCCATAATCAAATGGTACAAGGTTGGATTGAATTGTCATGCAAACAGACAACGTCCTCCGGAGACGTTGGATGAATCGAGAATCATGCGAATCATACATAGACTTGGTCTATTTGGCCATTCATGTGTTTCCCTCGTGTGTCAAGGTCCCGTTGTTTTCGACCTGTTCTGCAACCTCCTTGAATCCTTTAGCCATAACAAACAATCAAAACATTTTGTAGAATGGTCAGGCCGACCATAAATTCAACTCTAACCCACATATGCTCCTTCAATGGCACAGAATAGAAAAAAAAGAAACGAGCAGACATTCTTAATGCTTTTCGACCTCGCTCTCTTTTCGGACTTTGACATACACAAAATATGGTACAAAGGTCAGAAATTCCACCACACATTCTCTTGTTCTACCACATATCTAAACAAACTAAAATGATCATAATCGCCCCCTAGTGTACGAGAGGTACACTGCGTATGGCTAACAGTCGCATAAGAGATAAGAGCATGGAAACTAGAACTTCACATGTAGCTGTGACAGTAGAAGAAACGGAAATATTTGACAAATCTGACTAATTAAGTGCATAGAAACGTACTGACTGCAAAAAAGTGAAATTACGTCAGATATGGCAGCACAATTCTTAAATGATTACATTCAAACTAGTAAAAATAATTATCTCATGTGCTGTCATCTGTGTCAGTAGAAATATTCACATTGCTGCCTGTAGGAATTCTACTTCTAACTTGAGAAGTCATGCCACAGAAAATTGTTAATGATTTTTGTGTTTTACACACACACACACACACACACACACACACACACACACACACACACACACACACACACTCACACACTACATTTGTAGTCGGAGAACCATTGAAAAAGTAAATAGCTACTAAATAAATCAGAAGTTACTCACAAGTTACTCAACATTTGAGTAACTTTTTCACAGAATACTTACTTACTTTTACTCAAGTAACTATTTTGAAGTCTACTTTTTTACTTTCACATGAGTCACATTATTCTAAAGTTACGGTACTCTTACTTGAGTACAATTTATGAGTACTCTACACACCTCTGGAATCAGGAGAGAGGTCACAACGCCATTAGAAGTAAATGGGCTGTATGAGGACCACAATCCAGATCGGGACTACAGTAGGGAAAGGACTCATGTGGCCCCATTTCTGGGGCCATATGAGAAGGAAGAGGGGGTGTTAATCATTTTGCAACGCAGTCGGCTGAAAATGATGGAAAGCGCCACAGCAATTGAAGCTGTGGTCAAAGTTGGAGTTTTCACAAAACACATTCTAAGATATTCAACACTCTACTGTTATTAGTTGGCTAAAGTGGATAGTGCACCCCCCAATTTGTCACGGTTCATGTGTCAGGTAAATCATGACGAATGGGGCCATATGAATCTCTTTAATTTTCCTGAGGGAACTCTCCTGAAGGAATCAATAAAGTACTATCTATCTATTTATCTATCTATCTATCTATCTATCTATCTATCTATCTATCTATCTATCTATCTATCTATCTATCTATCTATCTATCTATCTATCTATCTATCTATCTATCTGCGCCATTGTGCAGGGAGGAACAAAGGGAGCTTATAAATTGATCTCCAGCAAAACATTTATGTGCATTTTTATGTCCAACGTGTCAGAAACCGATTCTGCGAGGTTGGCATGACATCTGCAAGTGTTGGCATTTACCACAAGTGCCACATTTTCCTTACAAATGACTGAAGGTTTTGAGTGTACGAAGTCTGAAAATGCTCTGAAGAACCTTCTGATGCCTACAGCATCTTCCAAAATGACCCGTTTGAGGTTGAGTCAGTGACGGTGTAGGGAGGCTAATGTTTGGAGGGTACATGTTAACCAGAGCTGCCCTGACTACAAAACATGTTTTACACTCTGGTCGCTCCATCAGATTGATTGATAATCAATTGATGACATATAATGTTGTGTATAGTTATTTACGTCGTTTCCATGCACTCACCTGGCTGTTTGAAATCCTTGAATGAAATATTGACGAGTGGGAAGAGAATCACTAGCGGTGCCTTTAGGTTCTTTTCATCCTCAAAGATGTAGACTTCTCTCGGAGGTTCTGCTTCCAGGCTTGCAAAATCAATATGGGGGAAGGCGATGTCATGGTCCTCACAGTAAGCAGCTGTCCGTTTTACTTCCTGTTTACATGAAAGTCACGTTAATAACCATCCAACATTCATGTTATTTTTTTACCACATTATTTGTTATTAGTGTGTAATGGTACATGTATTTGTAATTTGATTATTCATGTATGGAACCTTTGGTATAACAATTTTCCACACATTAAACATGAGTGACAGGAAATGTTTGTGGCGTCATGCGTCTACTGGGTAAACAAATACAGTCCAGTCTTTGTGAGTCAGTGGAGTCATGGCTCGTTATACTGGCAAGGACAGATCAGAGCTGGAAATTCCTCTTCTGTGGACAGGATGAGGGCAGTGTGTCACCATTATTCAGTAGAGATGGAAAACGAGACTAAAATCTGGAACTATTAATACTGAACTTCAAACAATAATACATTTTACTCCAAATAAAATAATCATTCATACTTTTCTAACTCTTACTTTACTGAAAAGGAACCTTGTAAACCAAGGGTACCAAAGTACAGCTTTGGGGCCATTTTCTTCCCACAGCTTGTTCTTTTATTAACCCTCAGCTTGTTCTAAAAATTGAATTAATTAATCACTCATGATAGATATTATTAAATATTACACTATTTTGCTTTGTCAGCTATATTACAGAGCGTAGATATTTGGACCTTTTGGACCTAGATTGGTTCTTGCATTATTAATGTACAAAATGTTGGTAACATCCTTCCGTTTTTATATTTACACTACAGTCTACCCTCCATTATGTTTGGAGTTGCTGTGGCAGAAGCCTTAGAACAGGGGTGTCAAACTCAAATACAGAGTGGGCCAAAATTTAAAACTGAACAAAGCCGCGGGCCAAGGTTGAACAAATTAACCTTTTAATAGGGACCCAAACAAGTTTTGCATTGAATATTGAACAAGCAAGGCTTATATAACTTTATAGTGACATGCAAAATCGAGTTTCAAATAATAATAATAATAATTAAAAAATATCAATGGCATATCAAATACAATTTAAATATCAATCAATCAATCAATGTTTATTTATATAGCCCTAAATCACAAGTGTCTCAAAGGGCTGCACAAGCCACAACGACATCCTCGGTACAGAGCCCACATACGGGCAAGGAAAAACTCACCCCAGTGGGACGTCGGTGAATGACTATGAGAAACCTTGGAGAGGACCGCATATGTGGGTAACCTCCCCCCCCCTCTAGGGGAGACCGAAAGCAATGGATGTCGAGTGGGTCTGACATAATATTGTGAAAGTCCAGTCCACAGTGGATCCAACACATCAGCGAGAGTCCAGTCCATATAGAAATTGAATGCCTCTTTTCTATTTGCAGCCTTCTGAGGTAAATATCAACATTAACTTTTTCCACAGGCTAATAAATTTGAAAATAAAATAACAATGATTAAACCAACCATTCAGGACTTTAAACTGCTCAGTTTGCAACACACTGATCTAATCTGATCAGAACAAATACCCAGAACCCTTTGCAGCAGTAACTCTTCCGGGACGCTACAAAATACACCAAACCTGTGGTTCTCCCACTGCCCCCGATGCTCGTCTCAGCTCCTGCCTGGAGGAGATAAAAGCATGGATGAGCCAAAACTTCCTGCAGCTGAATGGCTCAAAAACCAAAGCCATTCAAATTGGAACCCCTCAACAACTCTGCTCCTCCCCTATTATCTCAGTTTCACTCTCAGGCCACAACATTCCCATCTGTTACCAGCCTTAGGGTCAAGTTTTACCCCCAATTCTCTTTCAACAATCATGTCTCCAAATCCGCAAAACCTCCTCCTTTCCCCTCCGTAACATCTCCAAACCCCGTCTTTTCCCCTCCCTTACAGCTGCATCCTCCGCACCCTTCACTGGCTCCCCATCAGAGCACACATCGAATACAAGGTCCTCCTGCACACCCACCACTGTCTGCACCGTGATGACCCCACTTACCTCCTGCTAGACACCGACACCTATTTAATAATACCACCTTAACATTTGACAACCAAACAATTACACAAGGCGACTCGGTAAAGAATCTGGGTATTATCTTCAACCCAACTCTCTCATCTGAGTCACACATTAAGAGTGTTACTAAAACGGCCTTCTTTCATCTCCGTAATATCGCTAAATTTTGTTCCATTTTGTCCACCAGGGACGCTGAGATCATTATTCATGCATCCGTTACGTCTCGTCTCGATTACTGTAACGTATTATATTCGGGCCTCCCTATGTCTAGCATTAAAAGATTACAGTTGGTACAAAATGCGGCTGCTAGACTTTTGACAAGAACAAGAAAGTTTGATCATATTACGCTTATACTGGCTCACCTGCACTGGCTTCCTGTGCACTTAAGATGTGACTTTAAGGTTTTACTATCCATCCATCCATCCATTTTCTACCGCTTGTCCCTTTTGGGGTCGCGGGGGGCGCTGGAGCCTATCTCAGCTACAATCGGGCGGAAGGCGGGGTACACCCTGGACAAGTCGCCACCTCATCGCAGGGCCAACACAGATAGACAGACAACATTCACACTCACTTTCACACACTAGGGCCAATTTAGTGTTGCCAATCAACCTATCCCCAGGTGCATGTCTTTGGAGGTGGGAGGAAGCCGGAGTACCCGGAGGGAACCCACACAGTCACAGGGAGAACATGCAAACTCCACACAGAAAGATCCCGAGGCCGGGATTGAACTCACGACTACTCAGGACCTTCGTATTGTGAGGCAGACGCACTAACCCCTCTTCCACCGTGCTGCTAGTTACGTATAAAATACTTAACAGTCTAGCGCCATCCTATCTTGCTGATTGTATTGTACCATTTGTCCCGGCAAGAAATCTGCGTTCAAAGAACTCCGGCTTTTTAGTGATTCCCAGAGCCCAAGAACAGTCTGCGGGCTATAGAGCATTTTCTATACGGGCTCCAGTACTCTGGAATGCCCTCCCAGTAACAGTTAGAGATGCTACCTCCAAGGTTTCTCATTGTATCCCATTGGATTGAGTTTTTTCTTGCCCTGATGTGGGATCTGAGCCAAGGATGTCGTTGTGGCTTGTGCAGCCCTTTGAGACACTTGTGATTAAGGGCTATATAAATAAACTTTAATTGATTGATGATTTATTACCTCACTGACCTCCTCACACACCTCAACCAGAAACCGGTCAGGCCAACAGCACCGTCTGCTCGTGCCCAGGACACGACTCAAGTCAATGGGGGGTAGGGCTTTTGAAGCTGTTTGTGGAATGCCCTTCCTGACCACCTCAGGACTTAAGACTCACCTTTTTAGAGAAGCTTGCAGCTAATTGTATTCTGTAAATCGTGTAATGTTTTTATCCAATTTTTGTCTTTTGTTTTCCATCCATCTATCCATCCATCCATTTTCTACCGCTTGTCCCTTTGGGGGTCGTGGGAGGCGCTGGAGCCTATCTCAGCTGCCTTTTGTATTTTAATATATAGTTTTTTTCAGATTTGATGTCAAATGAAAAATGCATTATAAAGAAGTTAAAATTATTATTGCTGCTAACGATAAATGGCTAGTGATATGAAATAAATGTTGGAAGAAATGTTTTTTAAAATAGCTATTTACAGTTTTAAAAATCAGACCATTCTGCAGGAAGTGATCAAAGTGGCGAGGGAACACCATATTGTTGTTTGTTTCCATACTGTACCCAAAATAAAGCGACCGGCGATCTTAAAACAGATGTACGAAACGGTGATTATGATGTATCATTACACTCTTATCTGTGTCTCAAGTGTACTGGTATGACAATAAAGTTCCTTGAATAATTTTTACGTTTACCTTGAACATGTTCCCCGGGTTCCAAGAACAATCAAGACATATGATGATGTCTACTTCTCTCTCTGGGCGCAGGATGGGGGCAAAGCCAACATTGATGGATAGACCACTATCAATAAGATGTAAATTGGAGTCATGAGGGGTCAGTGTGTTTGGAAATGCATCAGGGTGTGTTTCTGCGAAGACATGGAAGATGCATTCATCAACCCAACATAATAAGCACACAAATAATGTAGTATAATGTAAAACTAATGATCATAACCAAATATAAGCACTGAAGTAATGTAGGCCTATTGTAAAACTAATGATCATAGCAAACTAATGTGACATGTTTGTACATGTTATTTGTAGGAACAGATCTAAATATACCTTTCCAAGCTTTAAAGTTGGCATGTTTATTGTAATTTGAGTGCAGGAAGAGACCATGCAAGAAGTTGTAAACTGTCGAGACAATTGGGCGGTTCCTCAAGAAATCACTGATGATTCCAGAGACAAGTGTGGATGGTTCGACGTGGCGTGTACAAAGAGTCGAAGCCTCACTGTCAGTTTCTGTCAAAGGGAAATATAAAAGCAAGGTCAACACTTAACTGGAACGTGGAGTAATACTTATCAAGTTAGTTATAGTCCATTAGGTACCCACAGAAAATTACTTTAACCAGGGGTATCAAACAATTTTTGGTTGCCAAGTGGGCCAAACCAACACATTTATGATAATCACATATAAATAACAACAAGTCCATGTTTTCCCCCTCAGTTTACACGCAAAAAAAGTACATCACTTAACTTGTACGTGTCCCAACTGTGCTGAACTGGGCTTTTATTTGCTTTGGTTTGCTGTCATTGTTTTTACATTCTATTTGCAGTCCAGATGTGACGGTTCAAACACCCACCGACACACACTCTGCTGTGCGTGCCGCTGAGCGTGCTTCTGAACACGCCCACGGGCGTTCCTCTCCTGCCACAGCCCCGCGCAGCTGCACTCACTCGGCAATCGACACACCTGACGCTGATGAAGACTTCACTGCCTTCTTAAGCCAGGGCGTCCTGCGTTCCAGTGCCAGAACGTAGCTACTTGTACCAGTACAGTAAGCCCTACACGTTTCTAGCTCTCTTGCCTATGTGCTTCCTCGCTCTCCGTGTTTCCCCTCCTCTGTGCTCATTGTGTCTTGTACTGTGTCGTCATCCCACAGCTCCTCTTCGTTCCCTGGTTTCGAGCTGTGTGTCTCGTCTCCCCAGATACCCTCCAGAATTCTTGCTGCCTCCCTGGATCTCGACCTTTCGCCTGCCCACAGACTACGACGCCTCGCTCCAGCCCTTGACCTCTTGCTTGCCCACAGACCTCTGAGCCTGCCTTGCCCTCTCTGGACCTCCGCATCTTTCACAACACGCACCTTCAATAACTCCGGGTAACACTCACCAAGTAATCGCTTCACATAGTCACACACCACGTATTTGGGTTAATTACACACGTCACTATCTTGTGTTAATAAACACGCAGCAAGCTAAACGACGTCCCTGTCTCAGTGCCGTCTCCTTCCTCACTGTACCGTTACACCAGATTTAGAATGTAGTCTATTTTTTCTATTCATTCTACCTAATTTATGTATATCCTATTGTATTTAAATTCTAATGTACATACTAATGTTTTTGTGGTACTCATTGGGTTAAATCTGGGACCTCCGGTACTTAATTTTGTGTAATCTCATGTGTTGCATGTGTGCTGCAATGATAATAAAGTTCCTTGAATCCTTGAAAGTACATTAGAAAATGAAATTAAATATCATTTTACAAAACATATCATGACCAACTTCAGATATTTTAAGACATTTTTTTGTACATTTAAAATAAAGTGATTATACTATAAAGTTATTTTCCATTTAACTTCACCAGTTTTAGATTATTTTTATTCAAAATCGCTGAATTTTCACATTTGCCGTTCAAATACTGAGAAGAGACTTGCGGTGAGTCACCAGCCAGTTGAGCCTCGCCATGGATTGCGCAATGACTCGGCTAACTGCTGGCCTGCTGTGCAGTGAGACCGTATTGCTATATAAATTATATTATACATTTCCATAGTTTAGTTAGCTGAAGTATATAATGTATAGTGTATTTTGTCAACAACTGTATGTGTGTAACGTATTTCTTGTGCTGAGAAATCATAAAACGGCTGCGAAGACGCACTGGCTGAGGCTCGCAGTAATCCCGCCTCCTGGTGCTAGAGGGCGGTAGTGATCCCAGAGATCATTCTTGCGACTACTCGGCTGCAGAAGAAGTGACAACAAGCAGCAACAGTTAGCAGCGATCGTTTATTTTTTCCTCTCGCCTGAACTTTTAACATGGAGGATTACATATCTAAAATAAAACAGTTTTCTAAACTGGACTTTTAATCGAAACAGGTGGTAATAATTAAAGGAAGATCTCCATCGAGACAGAGAGACTTTTAAAACTGAAGAAAGATAAGGAAGACTTCTATAAACAAGTTATCGATGCTTTTGTTCAAAAGGAGCGGCGCATGGACTTCATTTATCAGTAAAGGTAAGACCATAATAACGTTTTTTTTATTAAATGTGCTTTTTTGTGTGCTACAGTTTGTATGTGTAAAGTTAAAGTTAAGTTAAAGTACCAATGATTGTCACACACACTAGGTGTGGTGAAATTTGTCCTCTGCATTTGACCCATCCCCTTGCTCACCCCCTGGGAGGTGAGGGGAGCAGTGGGGAGCAGTGGGGAGCAGTGGGCACCAGCGGCGCCGCGCCCGAGAGTCATTTTTGGTGATTTAACCCCCAATTCCAACCCTTGATGCTGAGTGCCAAGCAGGGAAGAATGCTGGTATGAGCTTTTAAACATTAAGTTAAGTTAAAGTACCAATGATGGTCACACACACACTAGGTGTGGTGAAATTTGTCCTCTGCATTTGACCCATCCCCTTGATCACCCCCTGGGAGGTGAGGGGAGCAGTGGGCAGCAGCGGTGCCGCGCCCGGGAATCATTTTTGGTGATTTAACCCCCAATTCCAACCATTGATGCGGAGTGCCAAGCAGGGAAGTAATGGGTCCCATTTTTATAGTCTTTGTTATGACTCTGCCGGGGTTTGAACTCCCAACCTACCGATCTCAGGGCGGACACTCTAACCACTAGGCCACTGAGTAGGCATAACCTGTTAACTGCTGCCAATCAAATGGTGAATAAGATACTCTTTAAGGTTCATATGTTTGTAAATCTGACTGTGATGAAGTCAGTGCCTCACCAGCCATGAACCTCACCGCACGTCACTGCTCTCTACACCACATGCAGTTTCCTCAGAACCACCAGCCAATCATTTATCTTTTCTCTGCTCTGTTGTCCTTGTTGTATTTTTCACCATGATGAATATTATAGTGCCGCCATATTCTTTAAGCACCCACACTTTTTGATTACAAACTGAGCACACAGTGGGTATGTTACCATCCCTGCATTGCATGGCGGTAAAAACCTGTCGCTGTGTCTCTGTGAGAGTACTAAGGACGCCCCCGAAAATGAGACTTCATTACTAATTGTATGTATTTTATATGTAGGACAAAGCCCTGTAATGTTTTTTAAACTTTCCCCTTCAGTTTGATATGGAGTAAAATGTATATGCAGAAACAAATCAGGTTTACCTAATTTTGTGACCAGATGAATCTAGACAATGCTTATGAAGTTTATTTTCAACTGTATCTGGGCAAAAATAGCAGTGATGCTATGTGTATATTTACAAAAGACAAATTATGATTTTTTTGGAGAGGGTGGGGTGTGGTTTCATTTGCAATCTGGGAACGCCTTCACAAACCAACATCTTGCAGAAACTCACAAAGTATTGTTATAAACGTGACTGTGGAGACAGATTTACAACAAAGTATATCCAATACATATTATCTAGACCACAAGGAAGTGTTTCAAATGTAGATTTAAGAGCATAGTTCCCCTTTAAAGGTGCGCTTTGATGATGTCTGTGTTGAGTGACGTGTTCCACGCTAGGTTTTCCGCTATCCGGGTGGAACGAACCACTTTACATTTTTGATCGTGGGGGGTGTGTAGTATGTTTTTAGAAGTTCTTAATTTGGCTCAAGCAACCTTATTATTGAAATTTCACGGCTATATTTCTTTTGTATTAACATTTACTACAGTGTCAGTTCACCATTTTAGAAACCATTTTTATTTTGCTATTTGTTAGAGACTATAAATGAAATACTTTTTTCGTCAGTTTCTCTGTTTCTTCAATCCACCTGGGTACAAATCATGACACAGATACTCTCATTAAACTTAACTGAAATATTATTAGCTATATATTTTTTTAATCATCGCAAATGCTATCAGATTTCTATTACCTGTCCTGAAGTAAGCAACCAGGTCATCCATCCATCCATTTTCTAGGGATGGAAGGCAGGGCACACCCCGGACAAGTCGCCAATTCATCACAATGGCCAGTCTCAATTGCTTTTACCGCGACCCCCTCTGAATTGAGTTACTATTGAGGATTTGATGATATTTATTTATTTTTTTCTGCACAAGCTGAGTTACATTCTTTCCATTCCCTGCTGGCAGGGACTCCTTTTTTCATTTCGTTCCTGTGACAAACTTCTCCATCTCTTCGCCCCTGTTAGCCCTGTACTCGTGCTCCTGTGTACTTACCACTACTACCACTGTGTAGTTAGTGGGCATCTAATGTGTGGAATGCTGCTACCTAGCTACAGGCGTCTGTATTAATTCAACATGAATACGAGAGTGTAGACACAAATAATGAACATATTAACCTGCTGACACCTCACCACGACCCCCCAGCGGTCTCGACCCACTATTTGATAAACACTGCACTCTGTGATATAATATGCACATCATCTTTTGCTTTGTGCATCACCGCAAAATTGTGCATAAAGTAATGTACTGGGGGTCATACGGAAAACTTTGGCAAGCCAAACACCATTGTGTTTTTTTCAGCTCTTGTGTGTCTGGCAAACCTATCATTAATGTATTTCAATCTTCACGTGCAATCACAAACCTTATGTCCATGATTCATGGACCATGCAAACTAACGAACAGTTGCCTCGTTGGGTGTATTCTGCAAAAATTTGGCGGGGAAATTTTTTTATTTTACATGATAAAGGATTTTTGTGTAACGTAAAAAAGAGTTAAAAAGAAGTGTAGTAAAACATAAGGTATATTTACCCAAGTCGGTGACATCTGGTTCAAACCCGGCATCCCAGTTTAGTTCATAGTCAGTGCTGTGCATCAATAGTTCAGTCATGTTGACAGAAAAGAAGCTGCTCCATATTCCTAATCCAAATAGAATTGAAGTATTGTGACTTTGACTTACCCTGTTGTCGGGCAATAACATTACAGTCAAAAAGCAATATTCTTACCGATCAGATAAGAGATATAGACTTCTGGGAGTTTTTTGATGAGATGTCCAAGGAAGAACTGACTGCCGAAGTCTTCAGCTTTCACAAACGCCCCGTACTTTTGAAAGCCAACCTCGTAGGGCGTGAACTCACACCACTCTGTTCATGTTTTAATGAAGAGTGGAACATGTTAAGTTGTTAACATATCAAATATGCATAAATAATAACTTTCAACTTGATGAAAATACAGACGGTCCTCAATCTGCCAGTTCTGTTCATTCGATGGCCATTTGAGTCAAGTTTTAGTTCAATTCATACGTGAGTCAATCAAGTACATACAACTAGAGTTTTAAAAAAAGATGAAATACAAGAATGAAATGAAACAGGAATATATAAAAAAAAACAGCAATTCCTTACTTTTAAAAAGGGCTTTGCAAGTAGGGATGTGCACCTTTCACATTTGAACAGAGTACAAATTTCCGTCACTTTTTCGTGTTCTAAATGGGTTAGAATGCGATTCAAAAACAATTTATTTATAAAACAGAACGATTCGATTTTGATTTATTGTATGAATGATTCGATACAATTTAGTGTAAAAACGATTCAATAAGATTCAATATGGGGTACAAACGATTGGATTCTTTGGTTAACATTTGTTGATGGACATATTGTTTTTTACACCACAACAGAACATAAGTATTCAATCCTGTGCATACACTCCTCCTCGTGTTAGAGGATAAATAGATAGGACCTTGTCACCAATCGCTCAGGCTAGATCTGTCTAAGCCTGAACTGATAAAAAACTATTCGAATGAGAGGACACACGTCTTCTAAGACAACTAATCAGTTGAATGCCACGAGAATAACAATAACCTGATAAATGAGTATATATATATATATATATATATATATATATATATATATATATATATATATATATATATATATATATATATATATATATATATATATATATATATATATATATATATATATATATATATATATATATATATATATATAAATAGGCCGGAGTAGAGATTGTACATGTGTATATATATGTATTTATACATATACAGTATATATATATATATATACATATATATACATACACATGGCGTGCATGGATAAAAGTTATTTTAATATTTAAAGTGTAGTTGTCATTTATTTAAGGTTATCCGTTGATACTTTCACAAAGAAATAAAAAATACAAAAATAGTAAAATGCTCATATTTTGGAAAAGGTCACATGACACAAAGTTATTAAAATAAAGAACTGTTTGATTTTACATGAATCAGTACTTGGTAGTACTGAATACGTTTCGTATGAAAAGTACCAAATTTGGTACCCATTCCTTATTATAAAAAAGAGTAAGACAGACTTATAAGGAGGATGAAGTGTCTATAATAGATAGATAGATAGATAGATAGATAGATAGATAGATAGATAGATAGATAGATAGATAGATAGATAGATAGATAGTACTTATCTATCTATCTATCTATCTAGATAGATAGATAGGATAGATAGTACTTTATTAATTCCTTCAGGAGAGTTCCCTCAGGAAAAAAAAATTCCAGCAGCAGTGTACAGAATTGAGATTGAATTTAAAAAGTAAAAGATAAATAATGGGGGTATAAATGGAAATAAAAATAGAACATATTACAATGAGAATAAAAATAAAAAGCAACAATAAGAATAAAAATATAACAGTAAAAATAAGAATATAACAAGAGAAACTAAGCAGTAGTGACCATGTTATGAAATGTATTGCACTGTTAATGCACTGTTTTTTGTTGCAGTTTATTTCAGTATTGTTATTGTTTTGCATCCCCTGTCATCCTAGTATCCCCCCTCCCCCCTAGAGAGGAGTTGTACAGTCTGAGATGAGACCGTTACAGTGCGTAGTTATTAAAGTCCACGTAATGGAGCAGATTCTTTCACATGTTCTTTGTTTATCATGATAGTCCCGGCGTTTGAGCAGCTTTGACCAAACATGCAAAAAATGTTTTTCTAAATTTTTTCCAACATTTAACCATATTTAATTTCACTTTCCTTCTTTAGGATGCAATGTCCTCCTCTCGCTTGGGTGACATTGAAGGGAAAAATTTAATAATGCGAAAAAAGGTGACATGGTCCTTCCTCAGTGTAGCCGCTACATATTCTTCTAACTACCGTAGTTCACTTTTGATTTTTGTTCACTATGATTTATTCATGGGAGTGCGTACATAAGCTAGCAAAGGTGGTAACATGTGCATGTGTAAGAAAGTGTCCAAATAAAAAGAATCCAAATTTACCATTTTCAGATTCACAGCCTATCTTGTCCTTTATGTTGACAGCAGTGTACACGGGCAAAGGGTTTTGTCCTTCATTTACTGCCTTCTGCTGCTCTGCGAGAGTACTGGTCATCTTCTGCAAATGTCAACCCATATTAAGAGGATCCTTTCCGAAACAAAAAGACAAAAATACAGTAATTTTCCAGCTACAGTACTTACCTTCCCGAAGACAATCTGTTCATATATGAGGCCCGGCATGTCAGTTTGTGACGCGTTATGGCCATTCTTAATTTTGTCTTCCATCTCTTGGCTGTAATATTGCATTTTCTCTGGCGTGAAGACACTCAGGAAATCCTTAGTAATCTCCTTCTTTATTTCAGCAATGGTACTGTCTATGCCGTCATGTGACCAGTTTGCATCTTGATACAATGCAGACATAGCCCTGTTCATGAGGATATTACAGTGTATATGAACAGCATTAAAATGCAAATACATAGAAATGGCATTAGCAGAGTCACCATTTATTTGCCACATTGATCACAAACAACTGGATTTTAAGTGGATCTTAATTATTTTCTGCTTGCATTACACGGTGGTGTCACTAAATTTGACAATAAATGATCAATTATTCAACATCTCAACAGCACAAACATGGATGCCAATTCCAACTCAATCAGGAAATTAATTTACAATCGTCCCGAGCTACATCGCACTTCAAAGGTTATGGTTTCACCATATGGCAGTTTTTTGGGGGGAGAAATGTTTTGCATATTCAAAATTGTTTTGGGGGGTTTGAGGTGGGTGGGGTTTGGGCGGTTGAAAAGGATGTCTATCTGTTATTATTATTTTCCCTTTTTTATTACAACGTAGAGACACGAGACAGATCGGATATACATGATCTGGAACTGGCTAAAACTTACTGGACTGGATATTGAAAAAATAAATGATGAGTGTGTGTTCTTTACAGTATGTTGTTTTTCCGCTATCATTTTACTTGAAGCAGAACTGCGTACTTACGTGTTGATAAACACTACAACACGAAACTTACCAAGTAGATCCAGATACTCCGGTGATATAAGTGACAGAATCGAGCACATTTAAGTTCTTCAAGCTCTTCAAACAACCAAGCAGTCCTGTCATTGCTCTGCTTCCTCCTCCTGATCCCACCAGAGCTATCGTTGGCACCTAAATATAGAATAAATAAATTCAATTTATAACGTTCGTAATTATTACCTTCATTCAATATTTATTGATAAAAACACCATAAAATTTCAGTGTTCATATGTAAAGTGTAAGGGGGTAAACACAATGACTAGAAGATCAAATACTTATTTTCTTAATGTCAGTACACACTAAAAAATGTTGGGTTAAAAAATAACCCAATTTCAACCCAACTGCTGGTTCAGAAAAGGACGAACCCCTTATTTGAGTTATTTTAACTCAACATTTTGGGTTAATTTTTTCAACCCAACTTTTGCGTTGAATTATTTCACCAAAAAGTTGAGTTATGATAACTTAATGTTGGGTTATTCCCAACCAAACTATTGGGTTGAATTATTTAACACAAAAGTTGAATTATTCTAACTCAATGTTGGTTGATTCATAACCCAACTATTGGGTTTAATTTATTTACCACAAAAGCTGAGTTATGCTCACTACAATGTTAGTTATTCCAAACCCAACTATTGCGTTGCGCAATTTAGCGCTCCTTGACCCAATAGTTGGTTAAAAATTAAACATTTTACTGCTGGTTTGTCGTACTCCTTCCCAACTACTGATCAAAATTAATTTAATTCCATTAAAATATTGTCACGTTCTCCCAATATGGGTCGTTCTCCCAGGATGCAGATGGAAAACTCCGGAGGCAAGGTACAGGTACGAAAATGATTTAATCTCATAAATCAGGCAGGAATGGTAAATGGTAAATGGTTATACTTGTATAGCGCTTTTCTACCTTTTTTTTTTTAAGGAACTCAAAGCGCTTTGAAACTATTTCCACATTCACCCATTCACACACATATTCACACACTGATGGCGGGAGTTGCCATGCAAGGCGCTAACCAGGACCCATCAAGAGCAAGGGTGAAGTGTCTTGCTCAAGGACACAACGGACGTGACTAGGATGGTAGAAGGTGGGCATTGAACCAGTAACCCTCAGATTGATGGCTCTGCCACTCTACCAACTTCGCGAAATGTGGTTGCAGGAACAAAAAAACAAAGCAAGCGTACCGATAGCACGGAGAGCTAAGGCATAACTTAGCTCAGGAATCAAGAATCAAAAGCATGGATCACAAACGTACAAACCCCGTTTCCATATGAGTTGGGAAATTGTGTTAGATGTAAATATAAACAGAATACAATGATTTGCAAATCATTTTCAACCCATATTCAGTTGAATATGCTACAAAGACAACATATTTGATGTTCAAACTAATAAACTTTTTTTTTTTTTGCAAATAATCATTAACTTTAGAATTTGATGCCAGCAACACGTGACAAAGAAGTTAGGAAAGGTTGCAATAAATACTGATAAAATTGAGGAATGCTCATCAAACACTTATTTGGAACATCCCACAGGTGAACAGGCAAATTGGCAACAGGTGGGTGCCATGATTGGGTATAAAAGTAGATTCTGTCACGGCGCGGATTCGATCCCGCTTCCCTCCTGCCAACGCCGCTCATCCGTCTGTGCGCACCTCGGGTCACGCCCACGGGTGCGCACATCCAGGGACGCGCCGCGCGCGTCTCCGCCCTGCAGCAGCCACCAGCTGCGATCACTCACCGGAAATCTGCACACCTGGGACTGATGAGGGCAAGCTCAATAAAGGACCAGTGGACCCAAGGATCGGCACGGGAACTTAGTTTTCTCATGGTGTACAGTAAGCGACTAGCTTTAGGCTCGCTCCTTGTTTCCTCTCCGTGCCTTGACCCTCTGTCCTCTCCCGTGTGCCCGCAGTGTCTTGCCTTCCCGGATTTCGACCACCTCGCATGGACTTGAACTCTGACGCTCCTCTCAGCCCCACGGACCCCCGCTTGTATCCCGGATCATCTGCCTGCCCCCTGGACTTCCTCGTATCTCTTCAACACTTTGGTAACACCCACTTCAGTTAAATTCTACACATAGTCTTACACCATTACCTTTTGGATCTAGTTCACACTCCATTTCCTTAGTTTATTAAATTAGTATTGTTCGTTATTACTATATATATATTGAATATATATATATATATATATATATATATATATATATATATATATATATATATATATATATATATATATACATATATATAATAATTGTATACACTGTCTCCTGGTGTCTGTTTGCCGTCACCTCCCCTTAGTGATACATAACAGATTCCATGAAATGCTCAGTCATTCACAAACAAGGATGGGGCGAGTGTCACCACTTGGTCAACAAATGCGTGAGCAAATTGTTGAACAGTTTAAGAAAAAACTTTCTCAACTAGCTATTGCAAGGAATTTAGGGATTTCACCATCTACGGTCCGTAATATCATCAAAGGGTTCAGAGAATCTGGAGAAATCACTGCACGTAAGCAGCTAAGCCCGTGACCTTCGATCCCTCAGGCTGTACTGCATCAACAAGCGACATCAGTGTGTAAAGGATATCACCACATGGGCTCAGGAACACTTCAGAAACCCACTGTCAGTAACTACAGTTGGTCACTACATCTGTAAGTGCAAGTTAAAACTCTCCTATGCAAGGCGAAAACCGTTTATCAACAACACCCAGAAACGCCGTTAGCTTCGCTGGGCCTGAGCTCATCTAAGATGGACTGATACAAAGTGGAAAAGTGTTCTGTGGTCTGACGAGTCCACATTTCAAATTGTTTTTGGAAACTGTGGTCGTCGTGTCCTCCTGACCAAAGACGAAAAGAACCATCCGGATTGTTATAGGCGCAAAGTTGAAAAGCCAGCATCTGTGATGGTATGGGGGTGTATTAGTGCCCAAGACATTGGTAACTTACACATCTGTGAAGGCGCCATTAATTCTGAAAGGTACATACAGGTTTTGGAGCAACTTATGTTGCCATCCAAGCAACGTTACCATGGACGCCCCTGCTTATTTCAGCAAGACAATGCCAAGCCATGTGTTACATCAACGTGGCTTCATAGTAAAAGAGTGCGGGTACTAGACTGGCCTGCCTGTAGTCCAGACCTGTCTCCCATTGAAAATGTGTGGCGCATTTTGAAGCCTAAAATACCACAACGGAGACCCCCAGACTTAAGCTGTACATCAAGCAAGAATGGGAAAGAATTCCACCTGAGAAGATTAAAAAATGTGTCTCCTCAGTTCCCAAACGTTTACTGAGTGTTGTTAAAAGGAAAGGCCATGTAACACAGTGGTGAACATGCCCTTTCCCAACTACTTTGGCACGTGTTGCCGCCATGAAATTCTTTGAAATTATTTGCCAAAAAAAAATAAAGTTAATGAGTTTGAACATCAAATATCTTGTCTTTGTAGTGCATTCAATTGAATATGGATTGAAAAAGATTTGCAAGACATTGTATTCCGTTTATATTTACATCTAACACAATTTCCCAACTCATATGGAAACGGATTTGTAAATGTTGCATGAAGCAAATAAGAAAGCCAGCCTGAGTGTGGCGAAAAGCAGGAAATAAGTAGCACTCTGACAGCTAAAACACAAACCCAAAGGAGCTGAAAACAGAACTGAGGGAGTCAAAAACTAAACAAAACATGATGCCAGCAACGAATCATGACAAATATACTCAAAAGCAAGATATGAGTGACGTTTTTTTTTTAACAAGAATTTCCATGTATGGTTATAGTAGTTATATACAGCATGCTCAAATATTTTAATGTACATAAGATGTGTGATTGTAAATAATGTTGATGAGATTAATCCTCAATAAAATTTCCTTCAAAAAAAAAAGTACCTTTTACCCAAAAATGCGTTACTCATTGAAAAACAACCCAAAAATTGTTAATAGATTTGAAAACCCAGAAATTGAGTTAAAATAATACCCTTATAACTCAAAAAATGGATTGATCTTCATAAAAATAACTCCAAAATTCAACCCAACACTCGCAACTCATAAATTGGGTTATCAAAGTAACCCAGCATGTTTTAGTGTGTAAGTACTAACAACAACAAAAAATGTTGATGATGAATCAGTGATGCATGTGGATAAGGATGCAACGATAACGTAAAGGGTAACCGCTGTAAGCCACCAGTTAGTATTACCATTTTAAGCTTAAACGATCGAAAAACATAAATTGATAACTGCACATTGATAAACTGACAGAGCGACTACTGCCAGCTCACTAGCTCAAATGCTAACATTAAAACAAAAGACATCTTTACCCCTAACGAAACGATATACCCCGATAAAAACGTATACCCAACAAGCACAAGACATTAAAACAACATTGAGAACTTGAATTAGGTCCTAACGTTGAGCAACTCGAACTTAACGTTGAAACAACATGCTTTTTGACGACGTTTAATCAATGTTGGGTTCTAACGTTGATATGACCATTGGAATTTGGTCATTTCCTGTCCAATAATTTACAACACAATTACAACGTTGAAAGGTGGGGGGGGTGTATATTGTAGCGTCCCGGAAGATTTAGTGCTGCAAGGGGTTCTGGGTATTTGTTCTGTTGTGTTTATGTTGTGTTACGGTACGGATGTTCTCCCGAAATGTGTTTGTCATTCTTGTTTGGTGTGGGTTCACAGTGTGGCGCATATTTGTAACAGTGTTAAAGTTGTTTATACGGACACCCTCAGTGTGACCTGTATGGCTGTTGAACTAGTATGCAATGCATTCACTTGTGTGTGTGAAAAGCCGTAGGTATTATGTGATTGGACCGGCACGCAAAGGCAGTGCCTTTAAGGTTTATTTATTTAAAAGTCATAAATTTAACTTTTTTAAACCGATACCGATAATTTCAGAAGCGATACCGATCATTTCAGAACCGTTACCGATAATTTCCGATATTACATTTTAAAGCATTTATCGGCCGATAATATCGGCAGCCCGATATTATTGGACATCTCTATAAATAATTCTATATTATATTTTAATGCACTTTTAGTATTGCAGTACAAACCATTACTTGAAACAAAGCTAAGTCATTAAAACCGATGCAATACTGAGACTAAAACACTGTCAGTAAAGCATAAGAAAACACAAAACGTTTTGTAAAAGTGTGTTTATTTTAGTTATTTGGAAAAAAAAACTTAGTCAAAAGATTTCAGTGTGAGCCCATTTGAGCCCATTCAAAAATACAGCGATAATAATAACTGTGATCATATTGGTCACGATAATAACCGTGATATGAACATTTAGTTATAGCTCTACATGTAGAGAAGGAGTGAAATACTTTGGAACTGTTCCACATGTTTGTAGAAATATGTACTTTGAAACAGTTCAACTACTAAGAGTTTGCATGTATTTAAACTAGTGCAAACTTTATATCACAAAAAAATTATCTATTAAGTTCATCCCTTAAAGGTGACCTAATATGCAAAATCAAATGTTCTTACCTATTAATACCTTTTTGTGTATTTGGAATTTGCATAAGCCCTGAAAATATGAAATCAAACCATGGAAACATGGCGGAGATACAGGTGAAACTCCAAAAAAAATTAATTTCGTGCAAAGGTTTGTTAATACCAGCAATTAGATTTAAGATATTTCAAGACTTCTTTGGATATAATTTTGTGGATTATGGCTTACAATTTATGAAAACCTCAAATCGAAAATTTCAGAACATTTTTGGTTGTCAAATATAGTAAGTAAAGCATGATCATCAAAATTATAACACTAACATCTTGATATATTTTACTTTGTATGTAATGAGTTTATATCACATTTGAAGTTTAATTGCTGACATTAGTGGACTTTTGCACAATATTGTTATTTTCTGAGTTTCACCTGTATTTATAAAAACAATCTTGCCTTCCTTCTTTGTGCAAATTCCAAACGAGCCGTCATGGGTGGTTTTGGTTTTCCTTCAAACTGAGCAGGTAAAAAGAAGACATTAACTAATCAAAACAAAGGCACGTTGACTAAGATGGTGACACGATTGTCTGACATGTTAGTTAACAAATAAAAACGAGACAAAAATGTTGACAGAAACGATATCCAATCGTATTCAATTTTGTCTTGTCCATGGGCGGGACAAGTTCAGAATATATCCAATCACAGCCCTTTAACGGCGTGCATTGAAAGAGGGGTAGGGGTTGGTTACGAAGAAGAGCCAATCAGATGCTTTTCCTTGTGAGATGGACTCACCGCCAAAAAGAAAATGTGGGGATGTAACATATTCCACATTGTAATATGTATACACCTGTGATAAAGTGAAGCGGACACATTTATTTTTTTACTGTTATGATGCCATCAGCAGGTGAGGCATCGAGCGGGACATCTACGCAACTGTAAGTTGAATTTAATATTTGCTGCGTTCGGTGTTTTGCCAAAAACGTATTCGTCTGTGCACAACTGTTTACTACATGTAAGACAAACACTTATATTTGTGGTTATTGCAATATAGGTTTGAAATTAATTGCAGTAAGCAGTTTATCCTGTCCGGTAAATGACAGCGCTCTATGGTATTCATGGTTGTCAAGGACTGTTTTTGAGCCGATGCTGATGTGCTTAAATCTCTTTCTTGTTTTGAAGCTACATATAATATTAACAGTTCTTTGTTCACGCAGATAGTAAATATTAATAAAGCGCTTGGATGTATTCATTCAAGATAGTTAAATATATGATAATATAAAATGTACTGTAATGTTTACATGTTGAAGTACCCTTTAAAAAGTTGAAATTAACCCCAAACGACAAGTTAGTGGTTGCCAAAACGTGATTCGTAATAATATTTTGATATTGACAAATCTCATCTGTGCATCCTGTAAGGGTGATATATGCTAAGATGAGATGTGTCAATATCAAAATATTACTTTGAATTCCTTTTTGGCAACCAAGAATACATTGATTTAAAGGCCTACTGAAATGATTTTTTTTTTATTTAAACGGGGATAGCAGATCTATTCTATGTGTCATACTTGATCATTTCGCGATATTGCCATATTTTTGCTGAAAGGATTTAGTATAGAACAACGACGATAAAGATTGCAACTTTTGGTATCTGATAAAAAAAAGGCTTGCCCCTACCGGAAGTAGCGTGACGTAGTCAGTTGAACATATACGCAAAGTTCCCTATTGTTTACAATGATGGCCGCATGAAGTGAGAGAGATTCGGACCGAGAAAGCGACAATTTCCCCATTAATTTGAGCGAGGATGAAAGATGTGTGGATGAGTAAAGTGCAAGTGAAGGACTAGTGGGGAGTTGAAGCTATTCAGATAGGGAAGATGCTGTGAGAGCCGAGGGTGACCTGATATTCAGCTGGGAATGACTACAACAGTAAATAAACACAAGACATATATATACTCTATTAGCCACAACACAACCAGGCTTATATTTAATATGCCACAAATTAATCCTGCATAAAAACACCTGCGTGTTTGTTACGCTAGCTCCTAGCTCCTCTGCTAGCTCCTAGCTCCATAGAACACGCCAATACAATTCAAACACCTGATCAACACACACAATCACTCAGCCCAAAAGACCGTTCACCTAACCCAATGTTCATAAAGCTTATATATTTTAAAAAAGTTACGTACATACGCAAAAAAAAGTTGCGCACATACGGTCAAGCGATCAAATGTTTAGAAGCCAAAGCTGCATACTCACAGTAGCACGTCTGCGTCTTTGTCATCCAAATCAAAGTAATCCTGGTAAGAGTCTGTGTTGTCCCAGTTCTCTACAGGCGTCTGTGTATCGAAGTCAAAAGTCCTCCTGGTTAGAGTCTCTGTTATCCGAGTTCTTCCATCTTGACTGCATCTTCCGGGAATGTAAACAAAGAAGCGCCGGCTGTGTACTGTTGTCGCTGACTACGTTCGAAAAATACGTCCATTTCGCACCGACAACTTTCTTCTTTGCTTGCTCAGCTTCCTTCTCCATAATGCAATGAACATGATTGCAACAGATTCACGAACACAGATGTCCAGAATACTGTGGAATTATGAAATGAAAACAGAGCTTTTTCGTATTGGCTTCAATGTGGAAGGCATACCCGTGTTCGCCGGTCTACGTCACGCGCATACGTCATCCTCAGAGGCGTTTCGAACCGGAAGTTTAGCGGCAAATTTAAAATGTCACTTTATAAGTTAACCCGGCCGTATTGGCATGTGTTATAATGTTAAGATTTCATCATTGATATATAAACTATCAGACTGCGTGGTCGGTAGTAGTGGGTTTCAGTAGGCCTTTAATGAATATGTCCAAACACTTGATTAATATTTATTATGTGCATGATTAAAGAACAGTTAATATTGTAAGTAGCTTTTAAACAAGAAACAGGTTTTACCACATCAACATCGGATCAATAATAGTCCTTTACAATCACATTAATACCATAAAAATGGCTAACTCTTTAATTTTTCGAACCTAATAAAGGCTTAAATAATTTTAAAACCATATCCTTACGATATCCACGGCTATAAGTGTTTGTCTCACATATTTTAATCAATTGTGAACAGACGAAGCCCCAGCAGTGCAGCTTTAAAGGCCTACTGAAATGAAATGTTCTTATTTCAACGGGGATAGCAGATCCATTCTATGTGTCATACTTGATCATTTCGCGATATTGCCATATTTTTGCTGAAAGGATTTAGTAGAGAACATCGACGATAAAGTTCGCAACTTTTGGTCGTTGATAAAAAAAAAGCCTTGCCTGTACCGGAATTAGCGTGACGTCGCAGGTTGAAGGGCTCCTCACATTTCCCCATTGTTTACACCAGCAGCGAAAGCGATTCGGACCGAGAAAGCGACGATTACCCCATTAATTTGAGCGAGGATGAAAGATTTGTGGATGAGGAACGTGAGTGTGAAGGACTAGAGTGCAGTGCAGGACTTTCTTTTTTCGCTCTGACCGTAACTTAGGTACAAGGTCTCATTGGATTCCACACTTTCTCCTTTTTCTATTGTGGATCACGGATTTGTATTTTAAACCACCTCGGATACTATATCCTCTTGAAAATGAGAGTCGAGAACGCGAAATGGACATTCACAGTGACTTTTATCTCCACGACAATACATCGGTGAAGCACTTTAGCTACGGAGCTAATGTGATAGCATCGTGCTTAAATGCAGATAGAAACAAAAGAAATAAACCCCTGACTGGAAAGATAGACAGAAGATCAACAATACTATTAAACCCTATTTAATTTTAAAGCATTAACTACACGGTTAATGCTTTCCAGCCTGGCGAAGCTTAACAATGCTGTTGCTAACGACGCCATTGAAGCTAACTTACGGGACCTCACAGAGCTATGCTAAAAACATTAGCTATCCACCTACGCCAGCCCTCATCTGCTCATCAACACCCGTGCTCACCTGCGTTCCAGCAATCGACGACGCGACAAAGGACTTCACCCGATCATCGATGCGGTCGGCGGCTAGCGTCGGATAGCGTGTCTGCTATCCAACTCAAAGTCCTCCTGGTTGTGTTGCTGCAGCCAGCCGCTAATACACCGATCCCACCTACAGCTTTCTTCTTTGCAGTCTCCATTGTTCATTAAACAAATTGCAAAAGATTCACCAACACAGATGTCCAGAATACTGTGGAATTTTGCGATGAAACAGAGCTGTTTGTATTGGGATACAATGTGTCCCAATACTTCCGCTTCAACCATTGACGTCACGCGCAAACGTCATCATACCGAGACGTTTTCAACCGGAAGTTTCCCGGGAAATTTAAAATTGCACTTTATAAGTTAACCCGGCCGTATTGGCATGTGTTGCAATGTTAAGATGTCATCATTGATATATAAACTATCAGACTGCGTGGTCGGAAGTAGTGGGTTTCAGTAGGCCTTTAAAAAGCAGGCAATGGCCCCCCCAAAAAAATGTAATGCCAACCCCTTAAATAGTTTTCTGAAGCGGGTACGTGTTTGGAATTTGCACAATTTGTGACGGTTTTCTAACGTGTGACGTTTTTCTAACATGTGACGTCAGGGGATATCTCCATATATAACAGAGGTTTAACCTAAGAGCTTTGCACATTGTAGTCAATAAATTCCTTGTTGTAGGGCAGACTAGCTCGTACATGCACATGCATTCTCCTCTATTGCCATTTCTAATACAAAGCAGCGTATATATTTCAAACTTATATCTGTCAGTAGACTTGATATGGAAGCGCTAAAAACTACAACATGGCTGACGGCGAAAAGAGGCAGTCAAAGGTGAGCCACGTGAATAAGACCGCCCACAAAACGACGCATCCTGAAGAGACAGTCAAAAAGCAGCTTGAAAATGGTCTGTGAAAAACATCATCTATGCAAAATTCTGACCAAAGAACCATCATTACATGTTATGGAGACCAGTGTTTTTCATCAATCCTCAAAACAAGAATGACAGAAGAGAAGCAAGCGAACGATCAATGAATAAGCCACCATTGTGATTCATTGTGTGGAAACACTTCAGCTCTTGCAAAGACAGAGATGTTCTTAATAAGTCGCTCACTGTGTGTAGGATATGTCAAATACTGTGGCAACCCATCAAATCTCTCAAACCACTTAAAAGACTTCACACACGGTGACCGCCCAGGCAAAGCAGCATTCATGGAGTTGGTTTCATTTGCGCTTTTGTTAAATATTACTGTTCTGCTGTTTATTAAAATAAGAGTGATGGAACAGTTTGAATATTTGTTGACTAGTCATGTCTGAGATGGAGCAATGATGACGTCATTGGAGGTCGAATGTGATGTGAGTTGGGATGGAAATTGAAAACCGGTTCTTGTTCAGAACTGGTTCCCAGTGTATCAATGTCAGAATAATTGTATCGAAGTTATCACAATACTTTGTGTTGAAATGAGTTCCCGGCGAGAAGACAAAAGCTGTCTTTGAACCTACCAAGAAGAAGGCTTGTAAAACTCCACTGTGTAGGGGGGGAAGCAACATGAAGGTGTTCTGTTTCGTTCATGTATTGTAATCAACAGAAAGATATTGTCTTGACCCAAGAACTACAAAAGCGAAGAGGAAGCAGGACCCGACTCCCCTCCAGGCACTGCTTCTTTGAACTGTTTTACGACCTTTTCTGTGAACTGTTTACGACTTTTTCTTTTGAACTGTTCTGTAACCAAAGGCGACAGCTGTTTACGACCCCCCTTCCTTTAGAAACAGCTGTTGCCATGTAATCAAGGAAAGTCCAAATAAAAGAGGTGGCGTACAATCTTTCGCCAGAGTGTGCTGAGACACTGTTCAAGGGTACAGTGTACAGGCGTCTCTCCTCAAATTGAGCCAAATTTAATTGGGTCTCTGTTTAATTCTTTGCTTCTTGTCTTGTTTAATAGATGTCATCAGTGTTTGAACCTGACAATCAATTCCTTGGAATCGCTTGCCATTTATTCAGACGGTTCTTTTATCGATCCTTCCGGGTGGGAATGACGTTGCATAGTGACGTCAGATCTCAAAATGGGGTAAGCCAGGTGCAACAAACGCTCTACTATTGATGACATTTTACAAGAAAAGATTGCAACAGTGCTACTTGTAATAATTATAAGGCTGCTAGTTCATCAAGAGGAGGACATGCGAGCAATATGCTGAAACATTTGAACAGACAGCATGCAATAATTAGAAATGAAAGTCCCAGCAGCAGTAATGCGAGCATGTCATCTGAATACAACAGGTACTAACTAACACCTCCTGTCATGGTAGCGCTCTAATTTGTTAAATTGAAATGAATGCCTTGTCATTTAAATGAGCATAATGAGAAACAGATTCTGATTGGCTGCGAGGAGGACAGCCCTAGTTCACGTCTGCCGCTAGACAAATGTCACCGAGCAGCGACTAAGTTTGTGGTCAAAAGTTTGCATTTTCGGTAGGTGAATGTTCAATTGTGGTCAGAGAAAAGTTGCATGTTTTCCTGCAACCAGATTTTCTCTCAGTCATTATATTATACAGGTGAAACTCATGAAATCAGAATATGGTATAAAAGTCCATTCATGTCAGCAATTTAACTTCAAATGTGAAATTAATCTGTGATATTAACTCATTACATGCAAGCCTTTATTTGTTATATTTCTGATCATCTTGCCTTACAGTTTTTGAAACCTTACATTTTCTAAGATTTTAAATGCAAAGTTTTCATAAACTGTAAACCATAACCATCAAAATTATAACCAATAAAGGCTTGACATATCTCACTTTGCATGTAATAAATTTGTATCACATATTACTAACTGTTACATTCTTGTATGATTTGCACATGATTAAATTCTACTGAAGAATATTAATTTCTTATTTTTGTTTAAAAAAAATAAGACTATGTCTCCCGGCTGGCCTGGGAACGCCTCGGGATCCCCCGGGAAGAGCTGGAAGAAGTGGCTGGGGAGAGGGAAGTCTGGGCTTCCCTGCTTAGGCTGCTGCCCCCGCGACCCGACCTCGGATAAGCGGAAGAAGATGGATGGATGGATGGATATATATACTGTATATATATATATACAGTACATATATATAGTTGAGGTCTGCGATGAGGTGGCGACTTGTCCAGGGTGTACCCCGTCTTCCGCCCGAATGCAGCTGAGATAGGCTCCAGCACCCCCCGTGTGCTCAATACCAGGGTAGAGCGGAATATACGTTATCCCCTGAGCAGGTTTCCTAGGGAAGCCTGCGAAACAGGCTTGTAGGGATGAAATAGCCTCTGTGTTTTTTTCCTGACCCAACGTATATATATATATATATATATATATATATATATATATATATATATATATATATATATATATATATATATATATATATATATATATATATATATATATATATATATATATATATATATATATATATATATATATATATATATATATATGTATATATATATATATATATATATACTGTATATATACACATATATATATATTAGGGCTGCAACAACTAATCGATTAAATCGATTAAAATCGATTACCAAAATAGTTGGCGATTAATTTAGTCATAGATTCGTTGGAACTATGCTATGCGCATGCGCGTAGGCTTTTTTTTAATTTTTTTTGGTTATTTTTTTGTTGTTTTTTTTTGTTTTATAAACCTTTATTTATAAACTGCAACATTTACAAACAGCTGAGAAACAATAATCAAATAAGTACAAAAACAGTACAAAACAGCGCCAGGGCGGCGGTGAGGCTACGTCTCATGAGGTGGCGTAAGCTAGCCAATGATGTGTCATGTGCAGCTCACGTGACGACGGCGTCTCCTTTGCTGGAAAAATTCGAAAAATGGCGCAGGAAAACACTACCGATAGTTTAGCGGAGAAACATCTTGAGGTTATTGCTTCAATGGAGAAAAGTGTACGACCCAAGTCGTCAAAAGTGTGGGAACACTTCTCTTTAAAGACTTCAAAGAAGAGCGTTTCCTGCAAAATGGCACGGAAGTACAACATTGCTTCAGGAGCACCTGAAGAAGAAACATGTTGTAGCCATGGATGAAGGGAGGAACTCACAGTACGTAACTTTTTAAGTCCATAGTGGCAACAAGCATTCGTGAGTTCAGCTTTTTTGTAAGTAACTTTAACGTTATGCCTTTGTTGCAACGCGGGGCTGATAATGTGTCTCCGGCACATTTGACTCCGTTTTGAGAGAGAAAACGCACGGTTACCAATTTGGAAATAAACGTAACGGACAGAAATATCTCAGGTTGGTTTCATAATGGATCAATGTAGCCGGGCCAATAAAGCTATATAAATATATTTACATTTGAGTGACGCTTTAGTATTACTAAACGTTATGAAGGTGCTGGAATATTTCATGCTATTATTCAGAGGCAGCCTAAAATGAATCCTTTATTATTCACAACAGAAACGTGTACAATATCTGATTAAGTTCTGATGGGTTACATTTCTGTGTTATTATTGGTGTATGCTGCATCCCCAATGTCCAGAACATGGTGCCAGTATGCTGGGTTTTTTCAATAAAATACTGGAAAGGATAGAAATGTAGTTTGTCTCTTTTATCCGATTATTAATCGATTAATCGAAGTAATAATCGACAGATTAATCGATTATCAAATTAATCGTTAGTTGCAGCCCTTATATATATATATATATATATATATATATATATATATATATATATATATATATATATATATATATATATATATATATATATATATATATATATATATATATATATATATATATATATATATATATATATATATATATATATATATATATATGTGTGTGTGTGTGTGTGTGTGTAACAGGTATAAGAAATACTTTGATTATTTGAGTGAAATTCCTGCTAAAATATTTATATTGTTTTGTTATGCAATGAGAGGTCCAATTGCGCCATCTGTTGGTACCTGTAAGTCTGTAGATATGACCGCAAACCGGAAGCTATTGGTAGACTTCCTGTTCTCTGCTAATGGTAAGACACGTTTTGATATTGCTCTGCAAAATATTATAAATTACACTAAAGCTAACGTGAGATTTATTGTAAGATACACAGTTATTTAACAGCAGTTGAAATGCTATGTTGTGGAATTTTCGTTTTGAATTGGTTGTTGCTCACGTCAAATGTATTACTATTTTGCACTGAAGTCGATATTATTTTCCCCCTGTAGACATCGAAAGCAGCAGAGGTGCTAACCACATATTGTGTGTATGTGCGTTCATATCACTCATTGCCGGTAATAATTGTTGCACTATGTGCGTTTGACGTGTCAAGACGTTCATATTTAAATTTGTATTGTTCGCCATTTTAACATGGGAACAACGTGGTCTGTCATATTCGCTAGTCACCATTAGAGGGTGGTAAAAGTCCATTTAATTATTTGTGTCATGTCTTGTATTGTATTTTGTATTTTTCTATTTTCTATTTCATAAAAATGGATGATGTTGGTTAAAAACCAAGTTAAAAATATGTTGTATTGAATTAATTGTAATACCAGTAAAGATAAAAGCAAGTTAAAACTACTATACGATCACACGAAAAAAGTATACTGTTACAAACCATTGTATTAAGTCACATCTGTAATTGCATTTCATGTAATTGTAAAAATATGAAAATGTTATGTACTTGGGTAGACTTCCTGTTCTCTGCTAATGACATCAAAAGCAGCAGAGGTGCTAACCACATATTGTGTGTATGTGCGTTCTGATCACTCATTGCAGCTACCAGTAAAGAACCACATCATCCAATCCAGCCTGTGTGTGGGTTCTTGGCGGGACGGGTACACAGCAGTTACATATATATATACATATATATATATACACACAATACGAAGGTCCTGAGTAGTCGTGAGTTCAATCCCGGCCTCGGGATCTTTCTGTGAGTTCAATCCCGGCCTCGGGATCTTTCTGTGTGGAGTTTGCATGTTCTCCCCGTGACTGCGTGGGTTCCCTCCGGGTACTCCGGCTTCCTCCCACCTCCAAAGACGTGCACCTGGGGATAGGTTGATTGGCAACACTAAATTGGCCCTAGTGTGTGAAAGTGAGTGTGAATGTTGTCTGTCTATCTGTGTTGGCCCTGCGATGAGGTGGCGACTTGTCCAGGGTGTACCCCGCCTTCCGCCCGATTGTAGCTGAGATAGGCTCCAGCGACCCCAAAAGGGACAATCGGTAGAAAATGGATGGATGGATATATATAAATAGGCCGGATTAGAGATTGTGCATGGACACTGGGACTTCACATGTAGGTGTGAAAATACAAACTAACTGTTTAAACTCATTTAGTGCATGGAAACATAGTAAGTGTCCTTAATTTAACAATATTGCAGCCTAGAACAGCAGATTTGTTAATATAAACAATTATAAAATGATTATAGTTTCCTCAGTACACGTACAAGCCCTGTTTCATGTACAGAGATTAAGCTCTAGTTTGAGTGTAAATCACATTTTCAACCAGGATTTACTGACATGTATTTAAATAGTCTCAGACCTGTCCTCGTCTTAAATTAAATAATCTAATTTCTTAAAGGTAGACTGAAGCTCAGTAATGTTTAAATCAAGACTATAGGTAAATTTGTCCAGATGCAGGTTTGCAGTTGTTCCTTACCTTGTTTGGTGGTGGTGGAGAGTCCAGACCAAAAATATGTTGCATATTCTGCCCCACAATCGTCTTCCTCTTCTTCAAATACTCTTTCTCTTGCTGCGGGATGTCAAAATCCAGACGTACTGCCAGGTTGTCCAAACTGGAGATTTTCAAGGCAAAACAAAATGCTTGGCGTCACCGTTTTGGATGCCAATATTGCATTTATGTTGCATATTGTTTTGTAAATTGTATCTTTGTATTTACAGCACGTTAAAAAGTAGCATGTTTACCTTTCATGTGTCTCAACATTTAATTCCACTGTATCCTGTGAAAAAAAAACCATGAGTCAACTTTATTACAACAAGATTAAAACTTGTACATGATTGGATGATATCATTGAAATAGTGACCATGATATGAAATGAATGTATTTGTAATAATATAAAATATATTTTACTGTATAGGGATGGGTACTGAATTAAAAAATGTTATACCGGTACGCACCAACCAAAGTGCATCCGCAATAGCAGGTACCAATTCACATACAATCAAACGATACATTTGTTGCAGACCCGGCCCCGGCTCAAGCACTTGGCTGGCAAACAAGCATATTTTTAGCTGACTGTCTTTAATTAATGTAATTTTCATTGCCAACAAAGAAAGCATCCCTGATACAAAGCACTCAAAAGTAAGACTCCATTTTTAAAAATGGAATTTTTTGTGTAGTTTTGAGTGATCCTTGTCTCAGCACAGATAGACTTTATCTATATACAAATCAATATGTAAGATAAAGCAATACTTCTTACATGATCAATGACAAGTGACACATTGCCAGCGTGTTCTGCTGGAAGTGCTTGAAGTCGAGTTGAACTTTCAACAGTGTTAAGAGCATCAGCAGACGACTGAAAGACATGTAAAGAAAATGTGCAGAATGTCATATAAGAAGTACAAATGATTCATAATCATATGGCAGCAGACATTGTCGATTGTAACCAGGATCTGAGAGAAAGTGTAAAAAAATAAGTGTTTAAAAAGCATACATACAGTTAAGGCTGAAACGACGCGTCGACGTAGTCGACGTCATCGGTTACGTAAATACGTCGACGCCGTTTTTGTGCGTCGACGCGTCGCATATTTACGTCACACTACCGTCATGGCGGACCGCAAAGCAGACGATCAAAGCAGACGATGCAAGCGGTGCGAGCGAGGGGGGAAAAGCATGCCAAAAGTGGTCAAAAGTGTGGGAGTATTTCAATAAACGGCCTAATAATGTTGTTGTATGCACACTGTGTCGAGCGGAAATGGCCTATCATAGCAGCACAACGGCTATGAACGAACATTTGAAAAGAAAACCATCAACTAGTCAATCGTCCGCGCGAGCATACGTTGTCATCATTACACAAAAACATGACTGTGTCATTTGTATCTGCTAGGGGTGTAACGGTACGTGTTTTGTATTGAACCGTTTCGGTACGGGGCTTTCGGTTCGGCACGGAGGTGTACCGAACGAGTTTCTAAGCTAAAGCTAACTTTAGCTGCTAAAGTCTTAACAAGCTGCTTCGCTCCTCTGCGTCTGTCCCAGCACGCAGCATTGTCCCACCCACACAACCATCTGATAGGTACACACGCAGCATTGTCCCACCCACACAACCATCTGATTGGTACACACGCAGCATTGTCCCACCCACACAACCATCTGATTGGTACACACGAAGCATTATCAGCCAATCAGCAGTGCGTATTCATAGCGCATGTAGTCAGCGCTTCAGCGTGGAGCAGATAGGTGTTTAGCAGGTGAGCATCAGGCAGCGGACTCTCCCCAAATGATAATAAACACCTCCCAGTCAACTACTAGTAACATCACTATGAGCCCGTTGACCTTCTAGAAATATAAACTGCAGCTCAGCTCACTCGCAGTCCTGGCTTGAGGTGAAGGCTAATTACCTCTCGTTCCAGCCACATCGACCCCTTCTGAGCGCCTATTTTCAGCTGCTGGGAATATTGTAAACAAGAAAAGAACCAAACATGTACACATGCTAACCTTTCTTCATTACAACTGTTAGTCACTCACTGGAATGAGTAGAATTGGTTATTGTGTACTGTGTTGGACTGGATGTTTATTTTGCACATTTTAAAAGCAATACTTAATGTTTACAGTGCTCCAGAATATTTAGATTGGCACTTTTTTGTATTGGATGTTTATCTTTATTTTTGCACATTTTAGCAAATAAGCAATACTTTCACTTTTGTTGAAATGTTTACACTGTTGTTACAGAATATTTCGTTTTGCACTTTTTTGTATTGGATGTTTATCTTTATTTTTGCACATTTTAAAGCAAAATAAGCAATACTTTTACTTTTGAAATGCTTATACTATTGCAGAATATTAAGATTTGCACTGGATGTTGACTTTTATATTTGCACATTAAAAAGCAAATAAGCTACTTTTAATTTTGTTAAATGTTAAAAGTTTTAAATGTTTACATTGTTACAGAATATTTAGTCATGTTGTTGTCAATGTTGACTGAGTGGCCATACTTCTTTTTTTTGTAAATAAAAGCCATGCCTTTTGAAAAAACGGGCCTACATTTATTTTTTCATCTTCATTTTGAATAAAAAAAATAATCGGTAAAAGGAAAAATAATCTATAGATTAATCGAAAAAATAATCTATAGATTAACCGATTAATCGAAAAAATAATCTATAGATTAATCGATAGAAAAATAATCGTTAGCTGCAGCCTTACATACAGTATCAGTTAGTAATAATTGTAACGATTGACAATAAATAAAAAAGAGTGAAATGGCTAATATAAATAAAGAGTTTAGAGAAAAGTAATCAAATAAATACATACCTCAGAACTGACCGAAACATTGTGCATATTAATATATGCACACATATATTAATAAATTAACAAAATGGCAAAGAAGGAGATGAAATGTAGATTATGGGAGGTGATCTAATATTGATATCAGATATTGGTCTGATATCGATAAATTAAAAAAAATTGTGATTATATGTAGGGATGTCCGATAATGGCTTTTTGCCAATATCCGATATTCCGATATTGTCCAACTCTTTAATTACAGATACCGATATCAACCGATACAGATATATACAGTCGTGGAATTAACACATTATTATGCCTAATTTGGACAACCAGGTATGGTGAAGATAAGGTCCTTTTTTTAAAAATTAATAAATTAAAATAAGATAAATACATTAAAAACATGTTCTTGAATAAAAAAGAAAGTAAAACAATACAAAAACAGTTACATAGAAACTAGTAATTAATGAAAATTAGTAAAATTAATTGTTAAATGTTAGTACTATTAGTGGACCAGCAGCACGCACAATCATGTGTGCTTACGGACTGTATCCCTTGCAGACTGTATTGATATATATTGATATATAATGTAGGAACCAGAATATTAATAACAGAAAGAAACAACCCTTTTGTGTGAATGAGTGTAAATGGGGGAGGGAGGTTTTATGGGTTGGTGCACTAATTGTAAGTGTATCTTGTGTTTTTTATGTTGATTTAATTTTTTTTTTTAAAAACAACAATACCGATCATTTAAAAAACGATACCGATAATTTCCGATATTACATTTTAAAGCATTTATCGGACATCTCCAATTATTTGTGCTTACATGTAAAACGTGTGATATCATCTCTGATACAAGCACTCCTGCAGCGTGTTTACTTGTGCAAAGCTAGCCAGCTCGTTAACGTCTAAAATACCTCCAATAAGCACACAAGATTGGTCTTTTCTGGTATTTTAGTCGAGTTGTTTACAAAAGGTAAACACGGTAGTGTCATGATCTGTGGTCTGGATTATGTTTTTGTTATTTTTTGTTCGTTTTTGGACTTTTTTAGATTCTGTTTGCGCTCCCTTGTTTGTTTTAGTTTCCATGACGACTTATGATTTTCACCTGTCTCTTGCGTTCGGGTCACACCTGTCTCTAAACGAGAGAGACTATTATTTAAGCCTGTCGTTGCCAGTTAGTCGGGTTGGCGGCATTCTGACACGTCGTGGGGGTTTTTGCAACTTACTGCGAGGATTGTTCTCCTGGGATGCAAACTGACTTTTCCGGACAACGGTAGCTGGTAGGAACATATTTAATAATCACTCTCAAACAGGTACCAACAAAAGACAAAAGCACAACTTAGCGCAGGATAAAACTAACACTTAGCGTAAACTATGGACAGGGCAAAACAAAAACTCGCTAACTGTGGCATGAATAAACAAAACTTACTTGGCATGGCATGAAGCAAGAAAAGAGCATGAATACAAGCATGAACTATGGCATGAAAAGAACAATGTCGCCAGACCGACTAACTGGCAACGACAGGCTTAAATAATAGTCTCTCTTGATTAGAGACAGGTGAAAATCATAAGTCGTCATGGAAACTAAAACAAACAAGGGAGCGCAAACAGGAACTAAAAGAGTCCAAAAAATAACAAAAACATAATCCAGACCACAGATCACGACAGGTAGGGTATAGGCTACTAGGAACGAGCAGCTACACAGCAGCTAAGCACACAAGCTAGACATATGTAATAAGTGTCCTCAATTGCACAATATTGCAGTCTAAAACAGCACATTGGTCAATATAATCATGTGTCCACATGATGAAAGTGATCCTGATTAAACCTAATCACTTGTTCCTTCTCCCATTTCTGACATTTCAAAATCGCCCGATGCTTTTTGATCCTTTTTCGATAACTAATTAACTAGTAGGTGTGTGCATATTGATCTGAATATTGATAGTATCGATACCAAATCGAGTATACTAGCGGGGTGGGGTCAATACTTTTTATTGTAGTTCCTCTTCTATACGTCCAGCAAATTACTAAATTTTTCTCACAGAGCTATGTATGGGGTGCCGAATGTAAAAGTTCAGTCACACTTTTCTCAGATTTAACTCACTTTTCTTAGATTTAGCTAGTTTTCATCACATTTAAGTTTACATCAAATGTCGACTCTAAATAGCAGATCTAAATGTTAAAGGGGATCTGCACTGTAAGATTATTCTAGATCATAAATCATGCCTCTCACCTGGACAGAACAAGTCTAAATAGGTATTCCCACAAGTTAGTACACTTTGACAGCCATTTAGGACCCGAAACTGGCGAACGACACAAAAAAATGCTTGGTGTGTGTGTGTATACGTGTGTGTGTGTGTGTGTATGTGTGTGTGTGTGTGTGTGTGTGTGTGTGTGTGTGTGTGTGTCACCCCCTCCCCTCCATTCTTCACCTAAATGGGACTATATGAACATCCTAGCAGTCGGCATCCTAATGACAGCAGACATTGCACAGTAAGTGATGTTTTATCATGTTTGTTGGCTCTGATCAAGTCTGCAGTGGGTAATAATCAGTAATGAAGAAAAAAAAAGGAAACGTTATGTTTTTTAAATTAATGCGCCGCAGATGCTTAAAATTAAGAAAATATGTCAAAGTTAAATGTTATTATAAATGTGCCCGTTACTACATTACATATATACTTACATCTTGTATATAAAACCCTAATGGAGGTGTTTGGATGGTTTTTAAGGGTTTTGAAGGCAGAATAAAGCGGATCCCGAAGGCTCCATTGTAAGCAAACTTTTGTTCGCATTTATTTAATATTTAGAATTGATCATAGTGAAAGTGAACTCATCATTTTGTCAGAAATATGCTTGCTTTCCATCTTCCTACTCCTCGCATCATGACACAGGGCCGCTGTACGAGAAGTGTGGTTTAAAAGGAAGGAAGATGAAGGAAAGATGACTTTAATTCACACTCACTATGATCACGTGTCGACATATTTGAGTGTCTTTATGCAACACACCATGCACACTCACACATTTGGAGCTAAAATGTTTTAAAAACAATGCAACTTCATTGGTGAAGGATCTGTCATGTTTCCTTCTTCCGCAGTGAGAACGGTGTAGGAGTGTTTGCACTGAGGGGCAAAGATTCCTATAAATATTTACCTTTACACAGAAAAATCTCTTTCTCTCGCACCCCTCCAATTCTGATTCTGCTAACTCCTGACAATATTTTTCCTGAAATATCTTCATACAACGACATTGAATTGAGTGGTTTTATTGAAATTTCAAGATTTTTGTCACATTGTTGCTTTTTTTAATTTTAAAAAAAGTGACTTTTGTCTCCCAAAATTGTAATTAGTAGAGCGTCATGTTTTTTTATTATTATTATATCATTACCGCGAATGATCATACACAGCAGGGGTCCCCAAACTACGGCCCGCGGGCCGAATACATAATTTGTCCGACAGCTTCTATGTTAGCTACTGCTCTTTGTTTGTAATGTCTATTTTCTGCTGGATCTACTCTCTCTCTCCCCTCTTTTTGCTGCACTAGTTACATATACTGTAATACTGTACATCAGGGGTGTCCAACTCATTTTAGGGTGTCCAACTCATTTTAGCTCAAGGGCCGCATGGTGGGATAAATCTGTGCACACGCGGGCCGGACTATTGAAACCATGACATTAAAACTAAAAAATTAAGGCAACTTCAGATTGTTTTCTCTGCCTTACTTTTGGCCAAAAATAGAACAAACACATTCTGAAAATGTTACATATAGGGCCCAACAGCGTCCAAAATCTGGCCCCCGGGAAGTCTCAAGTTTTTTTTTAAGATGTGTCCTTTCTAATCTATTTTCTACCGCTTGTTACTCTCGGGGTCTTGACGGAGGCAGATATTTACATTTTTTCCATATTTTTGTGTTACTTCGGTACTTTCATAGTCATATTACAAATAGCTAATGTTCCATACTGTACTCTTTTCCTTTTTTTGATCATCTCATGACAGAGTGCTTGCACTGTGGACGGCCTTGAGGTAGGAGGCAGAAAGGAGGAATCCTCCTTGCTTCCTTTCTCAGGCCGACTCTAGATAAGAGACACAATGGGCATTTGTGCTGGCGGGAGGGCGGGGGGAGATATTGAAGAAGAGAGTGTTCTCCGTGATGTTTTTCAGATCAACTTTGGCTACGCATTTGTATGTATTATTCGAGGCTGGTCTCTTCAAATATTTGAAATTAAATTACAAAATACCTATTGTGCTCTGGTGATCAATTTGAACTCAGCTTATGTGTCATCGAAAGAAGTTGGGAGTGACCAGCGTTTTAAATTCCCCTTGGAGGAACATCTGGTCAGACGCAACAGTCTCTTAGCCGTTCAGACAAATTGTCTAAAAATGCATTTTCCCATCGATAACGTGACATCATTGCACTCGCGCCGCAGTGTCGGTCCAGCTTGCAGCGAGTGTGCATTCTTTTAGTCAATTAGTGCGTGAGGAATATATATATATATTGTATATATGCTCCATCCTGCAATGGCGCCCCATAATACACCTGCTGTGAACCTGTTTTTATTTATTTTTTATCGTGTTCTGTTTGTGTTGTGTTGTGTTTGCTCGGTTCTCGTATTATTTTTAACCTGCCCATTGTACAGCACTTTGGCTACCCCTGTGGTAAATTTTAAATGTGCTTTATAAATAAAGTTGATTTGATTTGATGTATATATGTATGTATATATCATCATCATCATTGGCGATCACTCGAAGCGAGTATGATAGTCCTCCCGTTGGTGAGTCTGGTCATCTGTGGGTCCTCAGGTGGCTGTAGAGGCCAATCCGTGATCCACAGACTCTATTGCAGTGGGGGCATATGTGCGTGATTGTCGTGGTAGTAGTGGTGGTTGTGGTGGTGGTCTGAGGAGCTGTTTTGGTAGTGGATCTCTCCTTTCTTTGTTGCCTCTTGGTTTCCGCGGCACGGTGGAGGTCCTTTTCTAATTGTGCTGTGCCTTCATGGACCATCCTGCTCCACAAACCCCTCTGGTGGGCAGCATCCTCCCAGGTGTTGAGGTTGAAGCAGCATTTCCTCAGGTGGATTTTGAGGTTATCTTTATACCGCTTCTTCTGCCCCCCTTGGGTGCATTGTCCTTCCGTCAGTTGTCCGTACAACATCTGTTTTGGAAGGCGACTGTCTGGCATGCGAATTACATGGCCTGTCCATCGCAGCTGGTGCCGAATGACAGTTGTAGTGATGCTGGGCATGTTAGCTTCCTTCAGAACACTAAAGTTGGTACGCCTATCTTCCCAGCTGATCCTGAGCATCTTGCGGAGACATCGCTGGTGGTACTGCTCCAGAGCCTTCAGGTGTCTGCTGTAGGTGGTCCAACTATCAGCCCCGTAGAGCAGAGTGGGCAGAACTACAGCTTTATATACGAGAAGCTTGATGTTGGTCTGGATGACCCGATTCTCAAAAACTATTTTCTTGAGCTTAGCAAAAGCTGCGCTGGCACAACCTATGTGGTGGTGGATCTCGGCATCGATGACAGCTCTCGTTGAAAGAAGACTGCCAAGATAAGCGAAATGCTCCACGTTTTCCAAGATGTTGTTGTCCACATAAATTGTGGGGGGTTGGTAGGGTGTGTCAGGGGCCGGTTGGTACAGGATCTGAGTCTTCTTTATGTTGATGTCAAGTCCCAGGAGTCGGTACGCTCTGGAAAAAGCATCCATGATGTTCTGGAGGTCCAACTCAGAATGAGCAACTAGAGCATTGTCATCTGCGTACTGAAGCTCTGTAATGGAGGATATAAGCACCTTGCTTTTTGCCCTGAACCTACTCAGGTTGAAGAGCCTGCCGTCTGTCCGGTATATGAACTGGACTCCCTCAGGCAGGTTTTGACTGGTGAGGTGAAGTATGGCTGAGATGAAGATAGCAAACAGGGTTGGTGCGATGATGCAGCCCTGCTTGACACCAGTGTCAATTTTGAAGGGAGCCGTTTCAGAGCCGCCATTTCCAACTACCACTGCGGTCATGTCGTCGTCCAACAGATGCAAGATCTTCAAATACTTGTCTGGGCATCCGATCTTGGAGAGGGCACCCCAGAGGGCGGTTCTGTTCACAGAATCAAAGGCCTTTGTAAGGTCAATGAATGCCATATATAGTGGCAGGTGTTGTTCTCGACATTTCTCTTGCAGTTGACGAACTGCAAAAATCATGTCCGATGTTCCCCTAGCTGGACGAAAGCCACACTGGGACTCTGGGAGGATCTCTTCTGACAGCGGTAATAACCGGTTTGCCAAAATACGGGCCAGTATTTTTCCTGTTGTGGACAGCAGAGAGATGCCTCTGTAGTTGCCACAGTCCGCCTTATCTCCCTTCTTGAAGATGGTGACAATGAGGGCGTCCCTGAGTTCGGCTGGGATTTCCTCCTTATCCCAGATTTTACCAATGAGGCTATGGATGTGGCAAAGGAGTTTTGGTCCGCCTTGCTTTAATATTTCTGCTGGTATCCCATCTGGTCCGGAAGCCTTGTTGTTACCCAGTTTTCTGATGGTAGCCTGGACCTCATTTTCGGTGGGAGGATCACCCAAATGCTCCATGATGGGTCGCTGAGGAATCTGGTTGATGGTTTCCATCTCCACTGTGGAGTTCCGATTCAGGAGCTCTTGGAAGTGTTCACGCCATCTGGAACTGATACCTACATCGTCCTTGAGCAGGGTTTGTCCATCTTTAGAGCGGAGGGGGTTTAGGCCTCGATAGCTGGGCCCATAAACAGCCTTGGTAGCATTGAAGAAACCCCTGGTATCCCCAGAGTCAGCAAGCTTCTGGATTTCCAGAGCCTTCTCCATCCACCATTTGTTTTTCAGCTCTCTCACTCTGCTCTGGACAAGTGCCTTTGCCTTGGCGTGGGCCTGCCTTTTGTCCCTGCAGTTGATGTCGCTCTGCCAAGAACAAAAAGCTTTCCTTTTGGCATCAATCAGCTGTTGTATTTCGATGTCGTTTTCATCGAACCAGTCCTGGTGTTTCCTAGTCCTGTAGCCAATGGTATCCTTGCTGGTTTCAAGTAGCGTGGTCTTAAGAGCCTTCCAGTGTTCCTCCACATCCTCAGGATATTCTTCCGGGAGTCTCACAGACAGGGTGTTTTGTAGATGTTGCACCCTATCTGTGTCTCCAAGGCTATCAATGTTAAATTTAGGGCGGAACAGTCTCCTTTGTGTCCTCCTCTTCTGCCGCAGCTCGATGTTCATTTTGGAGCGGATGAGGCGGTGGTCTGTCCAGCAGTCGTCTGCACAAATCATGGCCCTGGTGATGTTAACATCCTTACGATCTCTGGCCCTGACAATGACATAGTCTATGAGATGCCAGCGCTTTGATCTGTATATATATATATACACACACACACACACGCACACAGCCCCCGAGTCAAAAAGTTTGGGGACCCCTAATAAACAGACTACACAAAATGACAACATTTTCCTCAGAATTGGTGTTTCTCCTAATCAGTCTGTACAAACAGCCCACAAGTCTCTCTTTCTCTCTATCTGCTGCTCACTCAGGCACACTTAGCCCCTACCCTTCCCTGTTTTGCCTGAAAAAAGTGGAGAATCAGCACTGAGAGCAGCCTGTGAAGATATTCATATTTTTGTTGCATTTATTGCTCCACTATTTACTGATTTTTAGACGAGTGACTATTTCACTAAAGTGAAGTGAATTATATTTATATAGCACTTTTCTCTAGTGACTCAAAGCGCTTTACATAGTGAAACCCAATATCTAAGTTACGTTTAAACCAATGTGGGTGGCACTGGGAGCAGGTGGGTAAAGTGTCTTGCCCAAGAACACAACGGCAGTGACTAGGATGGCAGAAGCTGGGATCGAAACCGGAACCCACAAGTTTCTGGCACGGCCACTCTACCAACCGAGCTTTACCGCCCAGTTGTGTGTAGTAGAAAGTAGCAACGTATCCATGGCAGCCGGTCATCCAGGATGTGGGTTCAGACAAGTGATGTCAACCCTTTGAGGCACGTGTGAGTAAAGTATTAGTATTGGTATTGGTATCTGTGACACTAGGCCAGCAGGCACAAGACATTGTATATGTAAAATGAGACAACGTTGATGTCCAACATTGGATCCACGTTGTTGGTTGGGAAATGACCAAATTTCAATGGTCAAATCAACGTCAGAACTCAACATTGATTAAACGTCATCAAGAAAGTGTTGTTTCAACATTATGTTTGAGTTGCTCAACAGCAGGACCTAATTCAACAAGTTCTCAACCTTGTGCCTGCTGGGAGTATTGCAATTACCTGGTACCAAAAATTCTCAGTATATACGATAGTGCAGTTACAATAGAGTACATATGTCCACACCCAAATAAAATAACTCACTGCCACTCCAAGTTCTGTGTCCAAGTCTCTGTTGATGTAGAAACGGAGCTTGGTCATTTCCTTTGCTAACAAGCTCTGATGTCCAGGATGTGCTCCCTTTAGCGTCAACGCTTTGCCCAGAAAATCTATCCAACACATGAAGAATTGTTATTTGGACTGATTTGAAGGAAGACAGGAGGTTTACTACATAACTTTAAAAGTACTTGCAGTATTATCATTCAGGGCGTGTACACTATGATTAGTATTTCAAATTAATTTCAAGACATTGTATTTCTTACACACTTTCAAGGTTTTTCAGGATGTCCCAAAAGAATAGACACAGTGGGCCCTATTCTCCCGTTTACGCTTAAGTGTTTTTTTACGCCCTTATTCGTATTCTCCCATCCAGACTGTGGACATGCCCACCCTTCATAAATCAGGCAAAAGTGAGTAAGTCTGAAATGAAGGTTGGCTCATTACGAATCAGGCGGACTTTGCCGTGAAGTTTCCGGTTGGATCGTGTAAAAATTGTAAGAGTGGAGTTTTACTAACACTTGTGAATGTCATTGGAATCCATGAAAAAGATCACACTTTAAATTTGAAAAAGCTGTATCCATCCAAGTGTCAGGCTTGTTTTCCTGCACCAAGCCTGACTTCTCTACATCTTGTGGTTCGTCACCAACACTTCGTGACACCAAGCAGTGCTTGTCATGTGAACGTGTATCGCCATGGTGAGGCAGTATGTGTTTATGCATGCTACAATAGCTCCTTGCTCTTGTTATTATAACCATGCTGATGTTGTTCGGGATGTTAAGAGTTGTGTTTAGAAGAAATAATTGTGAAGCTGTGATGCGTCAGAGAGGCTTGACAGC
This sequence comes from Entelurus aequoreus, assembly GCF_033978785.1. Lineage (NCBI taxonomy): Eukaryota > Metazoa > Chordata > Actinopteri > Syngnathiformes > Syngnathidae > Entelurus > Entelurus aequoreus. The sequence continues at coordinate 57,633,150 of NC_084739.1, forward strand.
TGTGTTAGTGTTTGTGCTTGCACAGGGGAGCGTGACAGGGTTGAAGTTGAAGTACCAATGATTGTCACACACACACTAAGTGTGGCGAAATTATTCTTTGCATTTGACCCATCACCCTTGATCACCCCCTGGGTGGCCGCGCCCGGGAATAATTTTTGGTGATTTAACCCCCAATTCCAACCCTTAATGCTGAGTGCCAAGCAGGGAGGTAAAGGGTCCCATTTTTATAGTCTTTGGTATGACTCGGCCGGGGTTTGAACTCACAACCTACCAATCTCAGGGCGGTTGATGTTAACTGTCAAAAAAATCAATGGAATGAATTTATGGACGGCTACATCATACATGTATTTTCTATTAAAGATGACATATTTAGTAATGTGGCCAGAAATTGTACTGCAATCATGGTCAAAATTATGTAGTGCCCTCCCACTCTCCATGACTGAGGTTGCCAGATCCGCAGCCAAATTCGAATCCTACTGCAAGTAACTTCAAATGGCAATCGACGCGTCCCACGCTGTAGGTTTCTCTTGTTTATGCTTCTTGCAAGATGGTTTACTAAGTAATTATGGCACATTTTACTAATGTCGATTAGCCAAATGTATTTGTAAAGTTATGCAGCAATATTTTCGTCGGGAGTCGGGACAGATCGTTGGCATTACCCTGCTAAAATGTCTAGTTTGACCGCACAGATCACCATCGAAATAATTATATATAATATATTATATATTGCATAGGCCTACTTTAATGGCAAGCCAAGGCCACCAGTGTCACGGCGGGGGGGTCGCCACTTACTGCGGGGTTCATTCCCCCGGATGCAAACGGACCACTCCGGACAGGACGTTCAGGTAGGAACATGATTTATTCTTCGAAACTCAAAGAAGTACCAAAAACCGAAAACAAGCAGAAGGAACAATGTGTCGATCGCACTGGAAGCTAAGGCTACCACTTAGCATAGACTAGAAGACAAGGAATACTCACGTAGCAGGTTGCGTGTAGCAAACAATGAAGCCAGGCCGACTGACCGGCAAAGGCAGGCTTAAATAATGCCTCTGATTAGTGCTCGTGGAACAGGTGAGCGTCCCGAACACCAATCAGAGGCAGGTGAAAATAAGTAGCCAAGGTAACTAAACAAACTCAAGGGTGCACAACAACAGGAACTAAGGGAGTCAAAAACTAACAGAAAATAACAAAAACATGATCCGGGCCACGGATCATGACAACCAGTAAAATTACCGCCACATTTCGTTCAGAATAACTCCATATTGCGTCCAACCTGACGCCCTGCATTCTCTTCAATGTACGCACATCACCATCTGTCAGTGCAGAGTGCAATTTTATGAGCCAACCCACGTTATGCAAAAGCCACGTTATGCATAAATCATATAGCCTACTACCATGTCAATACACAAAGTAGAAAATCATTACATGTAATGCATTATATTGTGCCAAGCAAATACCACCCCATATGTGCCTGATGCACATACAGTACCAGAAACCACAATTAGCCGTGCTAATGTTAGAACCCCCTTTCCTCAGCGTATCAGCATATTTAGAAAGAAATAGGCACTGACACTACCCATATCCACATAGGTTTTATTTGTCTAAAATATATTTTGCCCTGTCAGTTGGATGATGACACATCGACATACAGGCTAACGGGCATATATTGTCCCCGTTAGCCTGTATGCCGATGTGTCATTGACACATACTAGCTTTGTTAGACAAGATCATGGACTGTATTGGACAATAGAGTTTACATACGAAATGTCCATCTCCATTTATTACAAGTAATAAGAAAACGTGAATGCCTGACTTACCTATCAAGGAGGAAATTAGCAAGTTTGGCATCAAATGATAAATCTTCTCCGCCTTCAATCGTCTCCATCTTTCAAAGGCATCCCCAATACAAATCCTTATTTTGTTCCTGGCTTTGTCATGAATAAGTTGAGAATCGTAACGACGCCTTTTAGATTTACTAAGGTCTGACATGTTTAGTAACTTTACCAGTGGCAGTAGCTTGACGCAGAGGGCGGTGCGTAACTGGCAACCTGGATGTGACACACTCACTGACTTTTTAATTGGTCAAATGGTGGAGGGCGGGGCATCGAAATGAAAACAATACCAAGATTTCGGGGCTGTAAATCTAATTTTGAAATGAGCATATCCCGGCTGAACTACTGTTATCAGTTTTAAAGGTATTTGAAAATAACATGATTCATCAATGCCTTTTGACATATAAGGGCCATTTAATGATGACTTGACATGAAATTATTACATATGGCACCTTTAAATAATCACATTGTTCAATAACAACGGTCTGGATGTAACTGTATGTACGAGTATCAAACATCGAGGTCAGGATGTTCAAACACGGCAGATACACGCGCGGTCCCCTTTCATTGTGGTCCCACTCAGACAACAATGTGTATTTTGATTTGTTGATAGTTAATACAGAGTGCCATTAGGTCCTCTTACCTTCATCTCAATGGATGTTTTCAGGCGTCTCAGTTGAAGTGATCGGAATAGATTAGTTTTTTTTCTGGATTTTTCATTTGTCATTTTATTACATGTGGTGTACACTGCATCCAAACTTCAAGTGCAATATAATGTTTTACATTTCAGGGCCAGTAGATTTATTCCAGCCTTAGAGGTGTGTACAGTAAGACCAAAAGTACTTAAATCAACAGGTGAATACGCAAGCATCCCACCAATCCCCAACCGGGCCAAGCATGGCAAATCCGGAACGGCGGCGCCACGTCTAAAGAATCAGGGAGAAGCAGAGCACCCATCCCCAGGGGGGCAGCCGCACAGCGGAAGTAAATCAAGCAGCGTTTGGGCCCCAAAAACCACTGTACACCGAGAGTTGGCCTATCCATATTTTACTTTGAACATTATATCGGCCCTGACAAACATGTTATGTAACCTTTAAAAAGTTTGACCAAAATTACGCATTGTACTTTCAGATGATATACAATACCATAATTGTTTAGGAGCTTGTCAACCTTGATGTCCAAAACAGAGAATGGGGCAGCCTAAAAAAAATACAGATTACATAATTTAATATATAAACATATAATTAGTACATATACTATAGATACATGTAATTGTCTATCCATCCATCCATCTTCAACCGCTTGTCCAGAATCGGGTCGCGGGGACAACAGCTCCAGCAGAGTCCCCCAGAGTTCCCTCTCCAGAGCAACATTAGCAACTTCCTCCTAGGGTGACCCGAAGCGTTTCCAGGCCAGAGAGGAGATGTAATCCCCCCATCTGGTCCTTGGCCTGCCCTGGAGTCTCCTCCCAGTGGGACGTGCAGTAGTATGTGGGCTTGTATAAAGCCTCAGGGAGTTGAACGCCCCTGCATTACATAGTTCCGGATCACCCTTGGGCAAGGTGTAGCACCGGAATGTACCCCCCCACCCCCAAAGGGTTACGATACCACCCCATGGAACGCACACGAAGGAGATCCGTTACCCGGCCCGGGAGAAACTCGGGGCCCGGAGGCAGGGTTCGCACAGCCCACAGAAGTTACATGGACACACCATTTTCTCCGCCACGTGGGCCCACGACCCGCGGTCGGAACCAGTGGGGTCGGGTGCGCTGCCACTTGGATGGCAGTGAAAATGGAGGCTCCAGACAGACCAAGTAATTGTATGTACATTTAATATACGTACATGTAATTATGTTCTGTCTACCCTGTAACTGTATGTCTGATCCTGGATGGGTTTGTACTGAAAATGTTGTACTTTTTAAGTGCAATGACAATAAAGTTGTATTCCATTATGGCGGTCCGCCCCCTATACAAGCAGTTATGTCCTGGGCATGACACTAAAGTGCATCCGGCAGTGGAGGCTCCTCTATGGGGTCTTGGGGCACTAGGAGGTTAAACCTTTTACTACTGTTACCCCAGGTGGCAAAGGCCTAGTACCTGACTGCCTCCTAGCCAAGGATACGATGAAGACCTCAACGGAAGAAGGCTGCAGCAGAAAAGGGTCACCAGTCGTCTTGGACTCCATGCCACTGGACCCTGACCCGATTCTGTCAAGGATCGTGTGGTGACTGTCTGTGCACCAGTCTCCCCACGTTAAACAAAGTTACGCACAGGCATCCTCCAAGATGGCTGCGCTTCAGAGCAGCGGCTTCGTGCGAGCACTCCTGGAAGTGTAGACCGATTTGGCAAAAATACCCCTCAATTCAGTCAATTTCATGGCTGGCTCACAGCGTGTTCACTCCGTGATCACTTACGACCGACTTACGATTCTGGATGTGGAGAGATCGGGCCATTCTGGGCTGATAGATGCGTGTACGATGGACCTACTCGCTAGCTTGGGAATTCTTCGCGAGCTACATCCAGCAGTGGCCTTTGAAGCAGCGGCGTCCACTACCAGCGGAGACCGTCAGCGAAAGAGACGTAAGCGATGCGCTCGGAAGCAGAAGCGTGGGTGTCGGGCGGGGCTAACAACAAAGCTAAATGCTTTGTTGTTAGCGGGGCTAACGAAAAAGCTAAATGCTAATCCACAAAGAAGCGCTAATAAGGAGTCTGTTAAGCTAGAACTAGCCAGCGCCAGGCTGGATAATCCCTGCACACATAGCAATTCTTCTAGAATAATATACAACTCACATAATGTTTTTTCTGCGTCAGAGGTGGACATGCATTTTACTGAGGTGGCAAACAATCTAAAAATTCCTGTCATATCAATTCCTAGATATGGTCGAAATTATTTAAAGTGCACTATGCATAATAAACGTAACATTATTAATATTGCTACTACGGATACTTTCAACAAAAACTCCTCAAAACAGCCCACTACCTATAATATGGGCTTTTTAAACATAAGGTCATTGTCTTCCAAAACGTTATTAGTTAATGAAGTCATCAGAGACAACAATCTTGATGTCGTTGGTCTAGCTGAGACCTGGCTCAAACCAGACGAATTTTTTGCGCTGTGTGAGGCGTCTCCTCCTGGCTATGCGGGAACGCATATTGCCCGCCCCATTAAAAGGGGTGGGGGTGTTGCACTAATATACAACAAAAACTTTAGCCTTACCTCGGACCTAAATAATAAATATAACTCGTTTGAGGTGCTTACTGTGAGGTTTGTCACACCGCTGCCTCTGCACCTGGCTGTCATCTACCGGCCCCCTGGGCCCTATTCGGACTTTATCAATGAATTTTCAGAGTTCGTTGCTGATCTAGTGACGCACGCCGACAATATAATCATAATGGGAGACTTTAACATCCATATGAATACCCCATCGGACCCTCCATGCGTGGCGCTCCAGACTATAATTGATAGCTGTGGTCTTACACAAATAATAAATGAACCCACGCATCGCAACGGTAATACGATAGATCTAGTGCTTGTCAGGGGTGTCACCACCTCTAAAGTTACGATACTCCCGTACACTAAAGTAATGTCCGATCATTACCTTATAAAATTCGAAGTTCTGACTCATTGTCAACAAACTAATAATAATAATAATAACTACTATAGCAGCCGCAACATTAATGCTGCCACAACGACGACTCTTACTGACCTACTGCCTTCGGTAATGGCACCATTCCCAAATTATGTGGGCTCTATTGATAACCTCACTAACAGCTTTAACGACGCCCTGCGCGACACCATTGATATTGTAGCACCGCTAAAGCTAAAAAGGGCCCCTAAAAGGCGTACCCCATGGTTTACAGAAGAAACTAAAGCCCAGAAATTATCATGTAGAAAGCTGGAACGCAAATGGCGTGCGACTAAACTTGAGGTTTTCCATCAAGCATGGAGTGATAGTTTAATAACTTATAAACGCATGCTTACCTCAGCTAAAGCTAAATATTACTCAAATCTCATCCACCTCAACAAAAATGATCCTAAATTTTTGTTTAGTACAGTAGCATCGCTAACCCAACAAGGGACTCCTCCCAGTAGCTCCACCCACTCAGCAGATGACTTTATGAATATTCTTTAATAAGAAAATTGAAGTCATTAGAAAAGAGATTAAAGACAATGCATCTCAGCTACAACTGGGTTCTATTAACACAAATACGACGGTATATACGACGGACGTTGCCCTCCAAAATAGTTTCTCTCTCTTTGATGAAATAACATTGGAGGAATTGTTAAAATGTGTAAATGGGACAAAACAAACAACATGTTTACTTGACCCAATTCCTGGGAAACTTATCAAGGAGCTTTTTGTTTTATTAGGTCCATCAGTGTTAAATATTATAAACCTATCACTTTCCTCTGGTACTGTTCCTCTAGCATTCAAAAAAGCGGTTATTCATCCTCTACTCAAAAGACCTAACCTCAATCCTGACCTCATGGTGAACTACCGGCCGGTGTCCCACCTACCGTTTATCTCGAAAATTCTCGAAAAAATTGTCGCACAGCAGCTAAATGAACACTTAGTGACTAACAATCTCTGTGAACCTTTTCAATCCGGTTTCAGGGCAAATCACTCTACGGAGACAGCCCTCGCAAAAATGACTAATGATCTATTGCTAACGATGGATTCTGATGCGTCATCTATGTTGCTGCTTCTTGATCTTAGCGCCGCTTTCGATACTGTTGATCATAATATTTTATTAGAGCGTATCAAAACGCGTATTGGGATGTCAGACTTAGCCTTGTCTTGGTTTAACTCTTATCTTACTGACAGGATGCAGTGCGTCTCCCATAACAATGTGACCTCGGACTATGTTAAGGTAACGTGCGGAGTTCCCCAGGGTTCAGTTCTTGGCCCTGCACTCTTTAGTATTTACATGCTGCCGCTAGGTGACATCATGCGCAAATACGGTGTTAGCTTTCACTGTTATGCTGATGACACCCAACTCTACATGCCCCTAAAACTGACCAACACGCCGGATTGTAGTCAGCTGGAGGCATGTCTTAATGAAATTAAACAATGGATGTCCGCTAACTTTTTGCAACTCAACGCTAAGAAAACGGAAATGCTGATTATCGGTCCTGCTCAACACCAACATCTATTTAATAATACCACCTTAACATTTGACAACCAAACAATTAAACGAGGCGACTCGGTAAAGAATCTGGGTATTATCTTCGACCCAACTCTCTCGTTTGAGTCACACATTAAGAGTGTTACTAAAACGGCCTTCTTTCATCTCCGTAATATCGCTAAAATTCGTTCCATTTTGTCCACAAGCGATGCTGAGATCATTATCCATGCGTTCGTTACGTCTCGTCTCGATTACTGTAACGTTTTATTTTCGGGCCTCCCTATGTCTAGCATTAAAAGATTACAGTTGGTACAAAATGCGGCTGCTAGACTTTTGACAAAAACAAGAAAGTTTGATCATATTACGCCTATACTGGCTCACTTGCACTGGCTTCCTGTGCACCTAAGATGCGACTTTAAGGTTTTACTACTTACGTATAAAATACTACACGGTCAAGCTCCTGCCTATCTTGACGATTGTATTGTACCATATGTCCCGGCAAGAAATCTGCGTTCAAAGAACTCCGGCTTATTAGTGATTCCCAGAGCCCAAAAAAAGTCTGCGGGCTATAGAGCGTTTTCTATTCGGGCTCCAATACTATGGAATGCCCTCCCGGTAAAAGTTAGAGATGCTACCTCAGTAGAAGCATTTAAGTCTCATCTTAAAACTCATTTGTATACTCTAGCCTTTAAATAGACTCCCTTTTTAGACCAGTTGATCTGCCGTTTCTTTTCTTTTCTTTTCTACTCTGCTCCGGGGTGGACCGCTAGCCTGTCCATCAGATGGGGACATCTCTACGCTGCTGACCCGTCTCCGCTCGGGATGGTTCCCGCTGGCCCCACCATGGACTGGACTTTCGCTGATGTGTTGGACTTTCACAATATTATGTCAGACCCACTCGACACCGAGGATGTCGTTGTGGCTTGTACAGCCCTTTGAGACACTTGTGATTTAGGGCTATATAAATAAACATTGATTGATTGATTGATTGATAAAGGGATACACAGTGTCAAAGCTCGGTCCGCATTCATTGGGCTTACCACTCATGGGACTCAACTCTCAATTTACCGGTCGTTCTGCGTTCATATTCTCACCTGTGGTCATGAGCATCGCGGGGTTCTCCCTTCAGAGATAGGGAGAGAAGCTCAGTCATTCAGGAGGAGCTCGAAGTAAAGTCACTGCTCATCTCCATTGAGAGGAGCCAGATAAGGTAACATTGACATCTAGTTAGGATGCCCCATAAACGCGGAGGAGCTGGGCAAAGTGGGCGGGGAGTGGCAAGTCTGGGCTTCTCTGCTTAGGCTGCTGCCCCCGCGACTCAACCCAGAATAAGCGGAGGAAGATGGATGGATGGACGGACGTGTAATTGTATGTACATTTAATAGACATATTATTGGTATATATAGCATGCGTTACAAAATTAGATACTATGCTACATCTGTAAAGTTTCAGACTGATAATGACATTATATAGAGCTGACCCTCGAACCCTGACCAATCGCAAGTATAGTAGGTGGGGAGGAGGCTGTCAAACTCAAGATTTTCGGCCCAGAGGAACTTGATACTTATGGACTATTTTATGAAATAAACCTTCTATAGTGCCCCCAATGGGATCCAATATCATTTTACATTCTTTTAAGCAATGTGCTGTAAGAGTTGTGTCCTGTGAGGCTGCACTAACAAGTACAGTGCGATGCACTCAGAGTATTTGATAACTTGCAGAAATTATTGTCGCTTACCAGAAGGACGCCATTGCTGACATAGTCACAAGGAGGATCCTCACTAGAAATAAAAGAAAAACATTCTGCGTTAATCTATTCCTCAAAATTGAGAGCAACTGTCAATATTTAAAATAAACTGCAATGAAATGAGTATGTTACTGTACCTGTGGATTTTTTCAAACTGCATTAAAATGCGGTCTTTCGTCTATAAAACAGAAACATATGGAAAATAGCATGCAGAAAGTATTTAATTTGTTTATGTATTTACATTCCATTGTTATTATTATCAGTCTGTTAAGAAGGGGTTACGAATACAACTTCCGATACGATACTAATATTGGAGACTAATATTGAAAATTATATTCTTTTATTTTTTTTGTGTGTGGATTGTTAGAAAATGCTTGCTCAAGTGAAATTAGCCAAAAAGAGAACAATGAAAAATATTGACTTGTTTATTATTAATTGTCTGGATTGGATTTATGCTGTGTTTAAATTGAAGTGGAGTGGTAATTTGTTTTTGGCATCATCTATTTGCCACAATAATTAATTCTTGTGTGCTTGTTGGAGGACATTTAAATGTTTACTGGCTGTCCATCTAAACACGCGGCAGGATTTATTGTCTTGGAGATTATATCACACATTTTATAAGCAAGCGCATACCATCCGATACTTGTTTTTTTGCTGATATCGGACAAATATCTGATACCTATATCTGATTGGGACACCCCTGTTTTAAATTACTGTATGTTTTTAGATTAGTGTTTTTATTCCCTGTTCTCTTCATGCACCAAAGCAAGATGGTCAATTCCTTGTTTGTCCGAAAAAATTTTGTCACTTTATTTTACCAGTGGGATACAAAAAATACAAGACAAATTACTGATTGATATTTTTTTGGGATTGAAATCTAAAACATTTTTATTGATTTTTTTGTTTAGATTTAAAATATTACTATACTATTGGTCATATGCTGTGTGCCTCTCTCGTACACTAGGAGGTGCGTATTTCATTTTACCGCAGTTTAAATTATTCCTTTTCCGGTTGACCTATGATGTCACACTAGCCATCTGCAGATCCTTAAAACTTGTTTGAAGTGATGTCGGCTGTAATATTGGTGCACATATAACAAATATTATGTCTCTAATGGCTATGCTGAAGTTAAATAGCAGACAGCATCAATAAATTATCTTGGATTGCACTACGAAAATGGCGATACTACCAAGAATGTATCGGGGCGAATGCAGGTCCGAAGCAAAGACAGACCTGCGGAAGAGTTTTTTTTAAAGGAATTTTCGGACAAGGAATCATGGAAGCAAAACTTTTGAATGCCTTGGAGTTCATTCATAAGGCTCTTTGGATTGATGGAAGAAGTCCGAAGGAAAAGACCGTTTGTGCCCCGACTCATACTGTTCCAGATGAGGTTTGCAACGTTCTGGACTATCTTGCCAGTTGTGCAGAATACAGAGTTATTGTTAATCAGTTGGGAGTGTACAAAAGCAGGGTGAAGATGTTTTTATACGCTTTATTATTTTCCTTTAATATACCTGCTTCATTAACTTTCATCTCACTCGTATTTTATTCGGGAGTCCGAATTTAGCCAGCATTTTACATTTCCTTAGCTACCTTCTTGGATAAATCCCAGTTTATTTTCTTCTACCATCAATGTACTTCAAAATGTTCTGTTCTTTTAATTTGTGAAGCAAATAAACAGTCTCTCCTCTTCATTACAATTGTTGTTATGTTTTTATTGAATTGTATCTGCTTCCCGGTTGTATCCCGCGCATTGGGACTGACGCATGCGCGATACGAAGGGTCATCTGCGGCCACACACACCCTCTCAAGAGATCTGTTTCCAATCGCATAATCCAGGTGTGTTAGTCCGATTTTTCAAAAACCGAAGACGACCAGATTAAGGTGTTTCCATTGGTTGTAGGAGACTTATTTAGAGCCAAACTATTTGAGAATTTGGACTAACTTTGTGCATGGACACGTACTGACTAATGCTCACCAACTTTTCACTCATCCTGTTCCTACCTCAGGATTCAAAGTGAAACTCATGGCTTCCTTCTTCCCTGCTTGGAGATTGCTGAGGTCAAAGAGAACAGTCGAAATCAGGTCATTGGATAAAAATGAGTCCTGGTCGTGCAGCTTGATCTCCAAAATACTCTGGAAAAACAGAAGACTTGCTGATTTTGTACAGTTTGTAGTTTTACAACAAATACATATCGATGTAACAACAGAAAAAGAACAGGAACATTTCATTAAGTGTCTTACTTTCAGATGGGAGGGGACCCTGAAGCTGAACGTTTCATTCCACTTTGGGTTCAAATTGTTGTTAATGGTTGTCGTCTTGTATTCGCTCGCTGCCGCCGTAGGAAGAGAAAGAGAGACGTAGCAGTCTGAGTCAGACACTAGAAGACAGCAAGGAAAAATAATAACGATTTTAATAACTAATAATTTTAATAACCAATAAGAATCCATGGTCACACAAAGGGTTGCAAACTCCTCGAAAAATAAATTAGGGACATCTCATGTTAACCCAAATTGTTTTCAACCTTTCTTTCGCCTTTTGTTATTTGTGTGAGCCAATTGGTATACAGTGGGATAAAATACAATAGTAGAGCTGCACCAAACGATTATTTCTTGAATCAATGAATCTATTGATTTTTTTTTCTTTTTTGACTCATCGATGACATTTTGTGTATTTAACTGTTTTTAGTGTAGTGGTACCGGGTTCTGACGTTGATTTGACCAATGAAATTTGGTCAGTTCCCAACCGACAACGTGGATCCAACGTTGGACATCACTGTTGTCTCAATTTACAAATACAACTATTTTGCAACGTTGTTTCAAAGTCAGTTTTAAAGGACATGTATGTATAATCAACGTTGTATCAATGCCTTGTGCCTGCTGGGTAGTTACAGGGGCAGTATCGGTCTTACTAAAACTGATACTGATACTTTTTAATTTTAAATATTTAGGATCAATGAACGATTTGGGTCCGCAAATGTTTAATCACAGAAAAACAGGAAAGCAGTGTAACTATATCAACTAAATATTTTAACAATTGCTCCTGCTAACTTCTTGTAGCCTATAGTTTAGCCATGTTTAAATGACTTGACTAAAATACAAGAAAAGACCAACCTTGTGTGTTTATTGGAGGACATTAAGATGTTAACTGGCTTTCCAGCTTTGCACAATCAGTGTGTGAATGTGTGTGTGTGAATGGGTGAATGTGGAAAATAGTGTCAAAGCCCTTTGAGTTCCTTAAAAAGGTAGAAAAGCGCTATACAAGTACGACCCATTTACCATTTACAAGTAAACACGCTGCAGCACTGCTTGTATCGGAAATTACATCACACATTTCACATGCGAGTATGTCAATTAATAATAACACTTGTTTGTTTTTTTATGATATCGGACCGATATCTGATATCAGTATCGGATCGGGACACCCCAAGATAACACACTCAATAAATGTTAATATTTCAATGATTTTACATCGATCAGTTCAAAGTACATGTGTACTACACTAGAAAGTGTAAAGAAACATGTCACATCATTTAGTAATATTTTGGTGAAAAAACACTTGGTCTGCACTATTTTACCCATAATTTTGCTTTAAATGTGTCATGTCTGTGTTGATCATGTTTTTGTTTGGCCATGTGCTATTTGTTTTTTGGACACTTTCTTAGTTCCTGGTTGTTCAATCCCTTGTTTTGTTTCCATAGCAACCCATTAGTTTTCACCTGTCATGTCACGCACCTGTTTCACGTTTTGAGTCACGCACCTGTTGTCAATCATGTCTGTATTATTTAAGTCCATTGTTTTCTGTTAGTCTGCCTGGCGACATCACACTCCTGACACTCTGTTTCATGTCCATTGTTCATGCTGCTCCTTTCGTCCGCAAGTAAGTTATTGTTTATTAAGGCCATAGTTAGCAAGTTTTGTTTTCTGTCCATAGTTTACGCTAGTGATGGGTTGATGAGGCCTCATGAAGCGTTTCGACACATTGCAAAACTGTATTGATACTGTGTCGATACTGTGTCACTAAATACTGACATCTGCTGGACATTAAAAATCCCTACAGGCAACCTATGGACCGACTCAACTGACACTGATTTTATGACCTAGTATATACAATAATACAAACCAAGTCATTGTATTTCATTTAGGATTATTTCATATCTTCATTTAAATAAAAATATATTTTTATCTTTTTTAGATACAGTCAAATAATGTGAACATGTATCGTTACTAGGATGGTAGAAGGTGGGGATTGAACCCCAGTAACCAGCAACCCTCCGATTGCTGGCACGGCCACTCTACCAACTTCGCCACGCCGTCATTCCTGTACCTTCTCTAGTAACAGTAGTGATGAGTCCTGCAACACAGATGCATCGGCGCATGCGTCGAGCTCATAGAGCGAAACCCTGTGTCGGTGCGCGTACCGCTTTTAGAAAGTCACGTGACCGATCATGAGCTGCTTTGGTCACGTGACCGATACGCGAACTGTATCGCACTGACGCCTCCTCTGTGCCCTGTGAGCAACGTTCCCTCTAAGGTGCGCGCCTGCGCAATTGCGCAGTGCTCAAGCGTCCTCCGCGCACACCGTGCGCCGCACAGCCAATATATGCCGCGCACCAAATCAAACCCATCTGAATTCTAAACAAAATAAACACATTTATTCTGTGTAATTTTGAAATGCAACTTTGAGTGACAGTGACAACAAGCGGCCCTAACGGTGTTCGTCAACAACACGCATTGCGCCGCTTCCTAATAAACACAGTTTGGCGCGCAGTGCACTGTGCGATACAGTTCATGAGCGGTCACGTGACCAGAACAGTTCATGAGCGGTCACGTGACCAAAACAGCTCGTGTTCGGTCACGTGACTTTCTAAAAGCGATACGCGCACCGACACAGGGTATCGCTCTATGAGCTCGACGCATGCGCCGATGCATCGATGTTGCCGGACCCATCACTAGTTTACGCCAAAGTGGTAGTTTTGTTTTTCATAGCCAAGTTTTCTACCTCCGCTGTGAGCGCCTTTTGTTTATTGTTCCTTTTAAGTGTTAAAATTAAATATGTCTTCAACTTCACGCCATGTCCGCTCCAACTTTTATTGCATCTCGGAAAAACAAACCCGCCATAGTCCACATCGTGAAAAAATGACGCTGGATTCTTATTTGTCAAAATATAAACTGTAAGGGATAAAAGTTTTGCTCTACTTGCAGTAATCATTGGAAGTGTGTATCTTGGCTGCTACCACGGTAACATTTAATTTCCAGTAAGAAATCACTTCCTTCTGTTGAATGAAGAAAAAAAAAACATAAATTATACCTGAACAAATATCACATTTTCTCCACCATGGACTGATCTTCAAGCAATTGTCATGAAGCAAAATAGTCATTAATACGTAGCTTACCACTGGATTTGCCGCTTGGAGGGGACTGGCAGCTTCTCTGATACTAAAGAAAATAGAATGGGACACAAATTTGTAAAGGCCATGTATCTTTAAATAAAATTGTAGATTCAATATATAAAAAAAGACAAACAGAAAGGTTACCTTTGCTGAAGCTCAAAGGCAATCCAAAGTTTACCCTTAATCATGATGAAAAAAAAATGTCAATGTCATATGTCATAGTGATTATCTACTGTTTCTTATCTATGTAGCAATATATTTATATCAACACCGTAAAGTATCAAATTAGTACCAGCCAAATAAGTCCATGGTTTAATATTGCGACGTGGCCCCAAGATGCAGAGCACAGCAGACAGTTTGCAGGTAAAAGTATATTTAATGACACCAACTAGTGCAACGTTGAAGTACGCAAAAAGCAGAGAAATGCTAATAAAGCAAAATAATCCATTCTTGAAAGCAAACCGACCATTAGAAAGAACCAGCAGCCAGAGGAAGGTGAAGCTGGAAATTAAAACCTCTTGAATTGTGATCAGAGACAAGTGAGTTTGCTGATTGCCAATCAAGAGCAAGCGAGGGAAACAGCGCATGAGGTGACTGCAGGACAACACACAAAACAGGAAGTAGTAACTAGAAATAAGAGCGCTGTACAGGAACAACAAAGAACACAAACACATGCACAACTTGTCAGGAGCAATCCTGACAGTACTACTTTGTGTGTTCAGTGTTCACTGTTTGTATGTGCAGTTACATTTTTTTTTTGCTACCGCCGAGCATAGCAAATACATTTTTGTTTCATCTGACATCACATGGACAAAAATAAGACCTTCTGGAGGAAAGTTCTGTGGTCAGATGAAACAAAAATTTTGATGTTTCGCCACAATACCCAGCAACATGTTTAGAGGAGAAAAGGTGAGGCCTTTAATCCCAGGAACACCAATTCCTACCGTCAAGCATGGTGGTGGTTGTATTATGCTCTTGGCCCGTTTTGCTACCAGTGGAACTGGTGCTTTAAATGGGACAATGAAAAAGGAGGATTACCTCCAAATTCTTCAGGACAACCTAAAATCATCAAACCGGAGGTTGGGTCTTGGGCGCTGTTGGGTGTTCCAACAGGACAATGACCCCAAACACATGTCAAGAGTGGTAAAGGAATGGCTAAATCAGGCTAGAATTAAGGTTTTAGAATGGCCTTCCAAAAGTCCTGACTTAAACGTGTGGACAATGCTGAAGAAACAAGTCCATGTCAGAAAACCAACAAATTTAGCTGAACTGCACCAATTTTGTCAAGAGCAGTGGGCAAAAAAATGTATATATATATATATATATATATATATATATATATATATATATATATATATATATATATATATATATATATATATATATATATATACATACATAGAAATGTTATATACCTGCGACGATTACTTCCGGTTCAGGGAGTGGCAATGTTTGGAACACAAAAAAAGGGTGGTAACAAAGAAAAAAATCTAACTGCACATACATTCTGGTCACAAAAGGTGACCAGAATGCCATTTGTGCCATTTGTCTACAACTGAATGGAATGCTAATGTGGGGGATTCCGACTATCTTGGACTGGTAACGTGGAGATTCCAACTATTTTGGACTGGTAGTAGTCGATCCACAGCGATCGTTCTGCCACACAATACCTCAATGCTAACGAGGGGAAATTACACTTCAACGACTGTCGATGGCTTTGACAGTAAGATTGCTCGTTTGCATCAAAACAGTTGTTTTTCTCACTACGATAGGGCGAAACCATCTTTGCCGAGGCACACCGTCCTGGTTATTGGAATATGAATATTTGGAGTTTTGGCACCAGCCGCTCGACTAGATCTGACCAATCTAAGTCTAAGAATAGATCTGACCAATCTACATCTACGAGCATGAACTGATGAAGCATACTCGAATGAGAGGCGAAACGTCTTCTAAGACAAACTAAACAGTCCAGTTGCGATCGATAGAATGCCCTGAGATCCCAATGACCTGGATGAATGAGAACATTCTGTGTAAAATACATTGGAAAACAGGCACCATCTGGGCATCTGTGTAAATGTTGCAAACAGTGCTACAATGTTATTTTTCTCTTTCTAGCAACATGAACAGAACTTTGCTGATAGGTTACCTGGGGATGGATGGGAAATTCCTTGATGTCCTTCTTCCCCACTGCCAAAGTGCTGATATCAAACTTAATGGTTTGAATCACTTCATCAAATCTGATGTCCTCATCACAAAGCCTTATCTGCAGAGTACACTGGGAAGACACACAGCAGAATTAACAGCAGAGTATTTCTATGTATTTGTATATCATCTATTGGAAGATTAATTACTAGAGATGTCCGATAATGGCTTTTTTGCCGATATCCAACTCTTAATTACCGATTCCGATATCAACTGATACCAATATATACAGTTTTCAGTTTTTCTTACAGATTGTCCTTTTCCTCTATTTTTTGAGTGACATTTTTTGTTAACCTTTATTAGATTAAAGAAAGTATAGAAGTTTCATAGCCATTGTTTCTTCCTCCTGTTGGAGCGTTTTTTGTTTATAATAAATTTCATAGATTATACGGCGCCAAGTATAGTCCATTATTGTTTTTGTGTTTTCCTCCTTTTGGAGTGATTTTCGGTTGTTCCCTTTTTTGGAACTTTTTTCGCCGACTAGGTTAGTTATAGCCTATATTGAATTGCCCTGACTCTGGAGGTAAAAGGAAGCTTTCAAAATAAAAGCCTGCCGAATTAATCCCTACTCTGCATCTGAGTTCTATCTTTTGACCAAGCCTGACAGGCATAGCTTGGGTCCAATTTTCACATTTGCAGCGTCAAAGCAGGCCGACCTCACTCTCACGGCTTTCGTCTGCTCCAAAGTTCCAGCTTATCTTTTTGTTCGCTCAGCTTTGAGAGGCAGTCGTACCTCCTCCGTATGTTCAGGTTCAAAAAGATAAGGTTGTGAATCCTCATTTGTCCAAAAATAGCTATCTTCGTTGTCTGTTACCAAGTCTGCCATGATTAGAACACACTCGTGTTTGCTTTCCAGAAGTAGAAACACACATCTGTTGTCGGAAGTGCGCTGCTATGGAAACAGCTGAGTGTCGGTAATACGTAAAATGACCAAAATACGATAAATACAGTACATATTAGAGTTACTAGATTATATATAGACTTGCAGTGTGTATATAAAAAGTTGGAGGGTTTTAAATTGTTTTAGAGGGCTTTGAAGGCTACAAGGGTGACTCCCATTAACCACATTTTCCAAGCATTTTTTTTTATCATCTTTAGAATTCTAAAAAAGACATTTGTGTTAATTTCTCTCATAAATTCCGAAAAAGTGCAGTTCCACTTGAAGCAAATTTGACGTATTTTTGGCCGAAATTAAGTTTTAAATTAATTCTTATTTATTGTATGTCTTGTACGTGTTACAGTACAGTATGGTCCAATATTGGCCCGATATAAATTAATTCAAACAAATGTGCTTGCCCAATGCTAATTGCATTGGATATGGCATGTACATGCTACTAATTAGCGTTCGTGATTTGACATGACGGTTTCAACACCTCCAAATTTGTTAATGAAAACTACAGCTAAGATGAACCGGACGATCAAACAGCTGGTGTGTAATAAGTACAAAACTTACAGTATCAACACTTTGTAGGACTCAACAGAAGACAACACTGACAAATTCACCCTAATGGCAAAGACTACTTCCTGATTACAGCAACACACCTAGGACAAGCTGAAATTAAAGCACACTTGCAAATGATACTCAGAAGTGCCAGAAAACAAAATATAACAAGTAAATAAATAGTAAACAGTGTATTCCAGACTGCTCTCAAACACTTCTATACAGCAGCATGCAGAGCCTACGTCAGACCTGGGCATTGTACGGCCCGCGGGCCGCATCCGGCCCTTTGCGCATCCCTGTCCGGCCCGCGTGAGGCCAATCATAAATTACAAAATAAATTTCAAAAAGTATCTATGTCGAGTGTGCAATACAACGGTGCTGCTTTTGTTTTGAAAAGCGTTATTTGTATTACTTCCGTGTGGACGTATGCGCGTGTGCGATTGTGAGTGAATTGAACGGCGCAATTACAAATTACAAAATAAAGTTTAAAAAACATCTATGTCGTGCGCGCAATACAACTGTGCTGCTTTTATTTTGAAATGTGTTATTTATGCCGTATGTCCGGGGGGAACCTGTGAGTGAAGGTGCATAGAGACAAGTGATGAGACGCTAAAAAAAGAAAAGTTGATGAGGAATGGCGTGTTTTCAACAAGACATGGACTGCCAAGTATTTCTTTACATAAATTAATGGTAAAGCCGTGTGCTTAATGTGTGGTACACAGCTTGCTGTGTTTAAATATCATTTTAATCGCCACTACACGAAGAAACACGAGGGAAAATACCGGGATGTGTCTGATTAAGTGCGCGCAAGGGAGGCTGATGCGTTGATGGTAAAACTGCAAACCCAACAAGGACTTTGTGCCATATTTCACACCCCCAGAGATGCAGCCGTCAGGACAAGTTTCGTCATTTCTCACAAAAGCGCCAGAAAAAGTAAGGCGTTTTCTGACGGAGAGTTTATTAAGGAGTGCTTATTGGACTTTGTTGCGCTTGTTCACAGAGGTAAATGCGTGTTGGGACAAGCTGGCAGGTGTGACAATCCAATCCACTTTATTTATATAGCACATTTAAACAACAAAATGTTTCCAAATTGCTGCACAACAATATTACAAACAATATTCAAATATTATCCTTAGCTCCACCAATGACTGAATAAAAAGAAAAAACAATTACATATAAAACCAATATAAAAAACAATATAGAATAAATATGATTAAAAACTATTTTTAACAACAGATGGTTGTCCAAATCTGATGGGGAAAAATGTTGGATAATGCAGGATAAAGTGACCTTAAAAAGCAATCTGCTTTTGTATAAAGTTAAGTTAGGTTAAATGAAATTATTATTATTATTATTAATTATTATCATCATTATTATTTATCTTATGGTATATCAAAAATAATATTGAGCAAAATTTAATTGAAATATTGTCGTGTGGCCCTCCAGCAGTGCTCGGGTTGCTTATGCGGCCCCCGGTGAAAATTAATTGCCCACCCCTGGCCTACGTGGTCACAACAACCTTTAACTACAAAATAAGTGTGAAGTATGTGTTATTGGTGCTGATATCATATTGGATCTATATCGGTATTGGTCAATAGTCAAGGCTGCAATATCGGTATTGTATTGGAATTGAAAAAGTTGTATCGGGTGGGACACTTCTCGTATTTGTCTTATTTCCTATCATTATGTTGTGGCGATCACAGTAGATATTCAACAAGGGGAACTTCTGTTTCCATGTTTACATTATTTTCATGCTAATTGGAGAGTAAACGTTTAGACTGCTGGATCATCAATAACACATCTCTACATTAGACTGCTGGATCATCAATAACACATCTCTACATTGATGAATCTTTGACGTGAGGGATGAACGACAACAGCAGGAACAAGGATAGCCACTCAATGTTAACGATGCAGCTAAAAAAAAACAATTTACATCTGTGGTCTCATCCCTCAAAGCCCAGTTCTAACTCAGAGGTATTACCCAGAATGTGATGAAGTAATTCCCTGTAGTGGCCGGGTGACTGCAATAGTAATGACGTCTCCACTTAGCATTGCAAAGTCAGCCGCTGATAGCAGATAGCAGTCTTGTTAGCATTAAGTGGTACGCCGAATCCCATAGAGTCCTGCTACGTCCCGTGTTTCGTCTTTTGACGTTGCTCACGTCAAAGGCTCACCAATGTGGAGATATGTTGTTGATGAGACAGTAGTTAAAGACAAAGTGCATCAAAAAGTTGTCAAAAGTTGGTTAACATGATTGTCGCGGTGAAGCCATGAATTGATTAACGTGGACCCCGACTTAAACAAGTTGAAAAACTTATTCGGGTGTTACCATTTAGTGGTCAATTGTACGGAATATGTACTGTACTGTGCAATCTACTAATAAAAGTTTCGATCAATCAATTAAGCTAGCACCAAGATTAATCGCTGTGTTTTTGTCATTGTTCACCCTTAATCCAGACACGGAAACCCTGCGAGGTGAATATCTTTATCGATCGCCACAGCATAATATGAGACAAATACTGTACTCTAAGACGTTTTAGACATAAATAAGACTTAATTTACCACTTAATTAAAAAAAATCTGCAATGTAGTGAAGCTGCAATATTTTAAGCGCGATGTGGAGCGTGACGATTGCATTGGTAAATCCTACTTGAAATGAATAAATACTATGTTTTATAATTGTAATAACTATAACTGTATTTTAAATACTTTTTTCTAAGAACAAACTGAAGGAAATTGTCAAGAATATGTTGGCGAATCGTCCCCCAAAAAGAGCCTGCTGCTCTCCAAGAACATTCCAAGTGTTCTTTGTTGTCTTCTAAGGATTTACCTTCAGACTACCAAAGAGCTTGAAATCGAAACTTTGGTTCCATTCGGGGTTTCTGCTGTTGACCACAGTATTAGTCTTGAAAACTGTTGCAGGTGGAAGAGTCAGCGTGACGTAGCAATCATTCTCGGAGACTGAAATGAACAAATCAAAATCAAACAAGCACAAATGTGCTGCCAGTCTTAACTAAGTGTCTTGCAGTTCACCCATAAGAATCCAATCCAATCCAATTCACTTTATTTATAGAGCACATTTAAACAACACAAATGTTTCCAAAGTGCTGCACAACAATAACTGTAATGACTGAATAAAAAAATAAAAAATAAATAAATATAAAACCAATGAAAAAAAACAATATAAAAATAAATATGATTAAAAACGATTTTAAAGGGTAAAACCAATTAAGACAATGAAAAGAAATCAAAATTTCAAAAACACAGAGGACCACACAACTCACATAGTGTTAAAAGCCAAAGAATAAAAGTAGGTCTTAAGACGAGACTTAAAACACTCCACTGTGGGAGCAGTTCGAACATGGAGGGGCAGAGTGTTCCAGAGCTTAGGGCCGACCACAGAGAAGGCCCTGTCTCCCCTGGTTTTAAGTCTCGTCTTGGGCACCACGAGCTGCAGCTGGCTCTCGGACCTCAGAGCGCGCGCAGGAGTGTAAATTTGGATGAGGTCCGAGATATAATGAGGTGCCAGTCCATGTAAAGCTTTAAAAGCAAACAGCAAGGTTTTAAAATCAATTGTAATCCAGACCCATAGCAACTGTAAGGCTAAACACCTGATACCTTACTTGCCAACCCTCCCGAATTTTCCGGGAGACTCCCGAATTTCAGCGTCTCTCCCGAAAACCTCCCGGGACAAATATTCTCCCAATTTTCTCCCGATTTCCAGCCGGAGCTGGAGGGGGCGTGGCTTAAAGGCACATCCCCTCCAGCTCCATGCGGACCTGAGAGACGACGGCCTGTTTTCACGTCCGCTTTTCCACGATATAAACAGCGTGCCGGCCCAATCACGTTATAACATCTTCTACGGCTTTTAGAGAGTGCACAACTGCGCACACAACAAGGAGACGAAGCAGAAGAACGAGGAAGATACAGCCATGGCGACGCCGACGACGAGTAAGATGAAGAAATACGCTTGTAAGTTCCAAAACAAATGGAAACAAGAATTTCAGTTTATCCAGGACAGTTCGAAGGGGAAGGGGTATGTTGCCTGTAAATTTTGTAGAACAGACTTCTCCTTTGAACACGGTGGCCGAACAGATATAGTCACTCATGAACGGTCAGTGAAGCACAAGGCGGCGGCAGCGCAGCACCGGTCCCAGCCCAGTATTATGGGCCACCTCGCTAAATGGAGACCCGATGGTGTAACATATGCCGAGACAAAGATGGCTATGCTGATAGCTGGAAGCAACATCCCGTTCTCATTTGCGGATGTCTTCAACAAATCCGTGAAGGATATGTTCCCGGATTCAGAGATCGCTCGCCAGTACTCAAATGGCAGAACAAAGGCTACTCAAATAGTGAAAGGTAAGTGTTTTTTTTTTTTTTTAGTAAGCAGCAAGCACAGTACAGTTAGCAGAACAACTGTGTTTTCATTACTGTGTATTTGATAGGTAAATATACATATATATATAGCTAGAATTCACTGAAAGTCAAGTATTTCATATATATATATATATATATATATATATATATATATATATATATATATGAAATAATTGATTTTTGGTGAATTCTACCTGTAAATATACTCCTCCCCTCTTAACCACGCCCCCCCTTAGATCCCCCCATATTGATCCATATGAGCAGTTCAGTGGACAAAAGATTTTAGTTCATTCATTCATTTCATTAGCAGGTGTTCCCCTAAAAAAACATGTGTCCTTTATTACTTTTAAAATACACTGATCAAAGAATCAATTGATTTTTGTCCTTAACCATGACTAAAAGTAGACAGAAAATATGCTTTTTAAGTAAGTAAGTAAATTGTATTTATAAAGCACTTTACACAGATAAAATCACAAAGCGCTGTACAAAACATAGGTGAAGTAAAACAACAACAGAGGCAACATCATAAAAATAATACAAAGTGGATTAAAATTGATGGTTAAAAGGTGCATTCACTTAAACCTTTACCAAAAAGAGAAGTTTTCAAATGTTTCTTAAAAGTGTCAACACAGTCAAGATCACGGAGGGACTGGTGAAAATTGTTCCAGAGTCTGGGAGCTATATCCTGGAATGCCAGGTCTCCATGGGTTTTAAAATCTTTAGAAGACCCTGGCCTGAAGACCGGAGGCTGCGCCCTGAAGAGTAGGGGCATAACAAGTCAGTGATGTACTGAGGGGCCCCACCATGCAATGCACGGAATGTCAGGACAAAAATGTTAAACTCAATGCGGAATTTAACTGGAAGCCAATGAAGACTGGATAAAACGGGGGTGATATGGGCTGTTCTGGGTGCACCGGTCAAAAGTCTGGCGGCCGCATTTTGTACAGCCTGAAGTTTCTTCAGCATTGACTTGTTGAAAAGAGTGAATAGAGAATTGCAATAGTCAATGCGAGACGAAATGAACGCATGAATTATCATTTCGAGATCCAATTTTGACAGCAAATTTCTCACTTTAGAAACATTTCTGAGACGATAAAAACAGTTTTTGGTCAGTTGACGACAGTGACCCTCCAAAGACATGGACTGATCAAACACCACCCCAAAATTTCTGAGGCTGCTTTTAACAAACGCACCCAAAGCCCCAAGGGAGTTCTTGATCAGGGGGATCTTTTTATCGGGAGCAATTATCAGCGTTTCCGTTTTGCTAGAATTTATCTGAAGGAAATTTGAGGACAACTGTATGTAATAAAAGGGAATAATAAACTAGTTTGAATATTGTGTTGCTATTGTTACACTATCAAAACCACGTATCATAAATACATAAAAAATGTACAGTTATTACATGTGACTCATGGATGATCGCTATCGGAATCGGCCGCGTGATCCTAACGTCCTTTGAAGCACACACTTGAACATTGTAGTTATGGATTCTTATGGGCAACCAGCAAATAAAGTGTTAAGATGAAAATAATATTGTCACTTACAAAAGTCTGTTGAACGGATGTTTTCTGCCCGAATTATGTTGACACCCAGTGTCCAGCAGCACGCACCATCCTTCTGTAAAACCAATATGATACTTTCAACCATAACTTACCACTCTATGTAGTTAGTATACAGTACAGGGCAAACGTTTGGACACACCTTCTCATTCCATGTGTTTTCTTTATTTTCATGACTATTTACATTGTAGATTGTCACTAAAGGCATCAAAACTATGAATGAACACATGTGGAGTTATGTACTTCACAAAAAAAGGTGAAATAACTGAAAACATGTTTTATATTCTAGTTTCTTCAAAATAGCCGCCCTTTGCTCTGAATAATGCTTTGCACACTCTTGGCATTCTCTCAATGAGCTTCAAGAGGTAGTCACCTGAAAGGGTTTTCACTTCACAGGTGTCATAGTTTTGATGCCTTCAGTGACAATCTACAATGTGAATAGTCATGAAAATAAAGAAACGCATTGAAATGAGAAGGTGTGTCCAAACTTCTGGCCTGCACTGTATGTCAACCTAAAATGCCGTTTTATTATTCATTCTAAACAATATTTAGTTCAATCCTAACTTTAAGCAGTTGGAGTATATGTAAAGTTAAAATATTAATATTGGTGTGGTTGGAAAGAAGGCAGTAATCTGCATGAAGATATGCATTTACATGCAAAGTAAGATGATCCTCATTTAAAAATCAAATTACACGTTTATCTACAGTATCTATCTACCTGTCTGTCTGTCTGTCTGTCTGTCTGTCTGTCTGTCTGTCTGTCTGTCTGTTTGTATGCGTGCGTGTGTATTGTATGTATATATATGTGTATATATATATATACACTACCGTTCAAAAGTTTGGGGTCACATTGAAATGTCCTTATTTTTGAAGGAAAAGCACTGTACTTTTCAATGAAGATAACTTTAAACTAGTCTTAACTTTAAAGAAATACACTCTATACATTGCTAATGTGGTAAATGACTATTCTAGCTGCAAATGTCTGGTTTTTGGTGCAATATCTACATAGGTGTATAAAGGCCCATTTCCAGCAACTATCACTCCAGTGTTCTAATGGTACAATGTGTTTGCTCATTGGCTCAGAAGGCTAATTGATGATTAGAAAACCCTTGTGCAATCATTTTCACACATCTGAAAACAGTTTAGCTCGTTACAGAAGCTACAAAACTGACCTTCCTTTGAGCAGATTGAGTTTCTGGAGCATCACATTTATGGAGTCAATTAAACGCTCAAAATGGCCAGAAAAAGAGAACTTTCATCTGAAACTCGACAGTCTATTCTTGTTCTTAGAAATGAAGGCTATTCCACAAAATTGTTTGGGTGACCCCAAACTTTTGAACAGTAGTGAATATACTGTATATATACAGTATGTGCATACATATGTTAGGTCAGGAAAAAAACACAGAGGCTATTTCATCCCTACAAGCCTGTTTCGCAGGTTTCTCTGCTCTTCAGGGGATTATAACGTATATTCCGCTCTACCGGTATTAAGCACTGTATAACGGATAAACCACAGAAACCTCGACTATATATGTGTATATATGTACAGTATATATCTGTGTATGTATATGTATATACAAATATGCACACCTATACACATATATACATCCATCCATTTTCTACCGCTTGTCACGCTCGGGGTCGCGGTACAGGCCAGAAGTTTGGACACACCTTCTCATTTCAATGCGTTTTCTTTATTTTCATGACTATTTACATTGTAGATTGTCACTGAAGGCATCAAAACTATGACACCTGTGAAGTGAAAACCATTTCAGGTGACTACCTCTTGAAGCTCATCGAGAGAATGCCAAGAGTGTGCAAAGCGGTAATCAGAGCAAAGGGTGGCTATTTTGAAGAAACTAGAATATAAAACATGTTTTTAGTTATTTCACCTTTTTTTGTTAAGAACATAACTCCACATGTGTTCATTCATAGTTTTGATGCCTTCAGTGACAATCTACAATGTAAATAGTCATGAAAATAAAGAAAACGCATTGAATGAGAAGGTGTGTCCAAACTTTTGGCCTGTACTGTATATATATATATATATATATATATATATATATATATATATATATATATATATATATATGTATATATATATATATATATATATATACTTTGTTTTTGTCTTGTGCCCACAATTTTCCCCTCTGTCTTCTTTTTCTTCTTCTTTGTATCCCCTCCTGCTCCAGTTCGGCTGTACCAAACACTAAATATATCCAAACATTTAATAAAGTCAAATACAAACAAGGCAACAAGAGATGTAGCCCACACTTCTCTTTTGTAAAGTAAATATGTACTCACCAGACTGCTCTTGTTACTAAAAAGAGGATTTTTGAATAGTATTTTGTGTGTGTGTGTGTGTGTAGGCAGAATGTATTTAAGAAGGAAAAAAAACATCAGCAAGCTCCTTTTACTCTATAGATGATCTTTGACTAGCATTTGTTTTTTGCAGAAGGTTCTCAAAAAAAACATCAGAGTGCTCCTATTACTGCAGAGAGGATCTTTGATTTGGCTTTTGGTGTTGTTTTCCTTAAAGATCTCAAAGAACGCTACTGTTATATCCAAGATCTATTTGTTTTGTACAGTAAGTCCTCAAAAATGGCAGCATACTCCTGTCACATAAAGGATCTTTGACTGGCATTTTTAACGTGTCATTTTTCAGAAAATAATATACATTTATGGAATAGAATGTATGTCATCGGTATTAAAATTCCATAAAGCACATGATATATCAGGGGTAGTGAACCTATGGCTTTGGAGCCAGATGTGGCTCTTTTGATGACTGCTGGTTATAGGTGAGGTTAGGTTAGGTTAGGTTAGGTTAGGTTAGGTTAGGTTATAGGTTAGCTTCAGAATAACAATCTTATTAAAAAGAATAAGAGACTTATTATACTCTAAAAATGTTGGCCTTACTTAAAAATGCACGCATTTAGTTGTATTCGGTGTTAAAAAATATGATATGGCTCTCACGGAAATACATTTTAAAATATTTGGCTTTCATAGCTCTCTCAGCCAAAAAGGTTCCCGACCCCTGTGATAGTTGAATAACTCAGAACAGACAGATAAAGAATAAAGTATTTTAAAAAAAGAAGAAGTCAAAGTATATCTCAGATCAGCAAACACATCTGGACATCTTTTCAAAGTTTAAGAGACAGAAGTCACAAATAACTGACATCTAAAAATGTGGGGATAAAACAAGTCTCCTTGCCTAGACAGCAAATATGAACAAAACCAATTTAACATCAAATAAATATCGTAGTATCGTAGTTCTTTTTTAAACTTACCGTCGCCATGACTGGTAAAGTTCAATACCAGTGACTAAAAACTTCTGCTCGCGTTCAACTTGTATTGGTGCACGATGCAAATACTGTACATCATGTTCTTACATGTTTTTGAATGTTCCAACCTGCCAGGGAAATATTTCCCCTTCAGCACAAAAACACTAACAGTAGGGAAATAAATATTTTATAGTTGGGTTTTTTTTAGTTGATCTTCTTACAAACATGAAATGCTTTTTATGTTATATGTATTTTTACACGGACAAGATGTAAAAATAAATAAATAAATAAAACATTAAATGAAGGTTATACATTAATTTGTATTTGATTGTGGGATATACTGTACCTCCAAAAATACTGTACCGCCGGGCCACACTTTGGTCACCCCTAAAACAGAGGTCCCCTCTCCACCTCGCCATCTGGAAGACCCTACTTTGATGCTGTGCGATGCAGTACAGTCAAATACCACAAGAGGGTAGCAAACTACTCAGTGGCCTAGTGGTTAGAGTGTCCGCCCTTAGAACGGTAGGTTGTGAGTTCAAACCCCGGCCGAGTCATACCAAAGACTATAAAAATGGGACCCATTACCTCCCTGCTTGGCACTCAGCATCAAGGGTTGGAATTGAGGGTTAAATCACCAAAAATGATTCCCGGGCGCGGCACCGCTGCTGCCCACTGCTCCCCTCACCTCCCAGGGGGTGAACAAGGGGATGGGTCAAATGCAGAGGACAAATTTCGCCACACCTAGTGTGTGTGTGACAATCATTGGTACTTTAACTTTAACTTTAACAAAGGCTTTGTTGTCACTTCCTTCCGGTTGATTTGCTAATTGTCTGCTGCCACTCCTTCATTTGGAATATTTGAATGTTATCTGGAACAGAAATGCAATGCAAATATGTACGAAACATTGAAATTATTGATGAACTTATTTGACTTTTATGTGGAAAAAGGAGAATACCCAAACATGTTCACACAAATCCAACAAAACATCTGCTAATGTCTCCTTTTGTCAATTTCATAATAAAAACATTTTTAAAAATTATAATAATGTGTTGTTATTAATAATAAAATAATAATGGATTAGATTTTATATCGCGCTTTTCTATTGTTAGATACTCAAAGCGCTCACAGAGAAGTGGGAACCCATCATTCATTCACACCTGGTGGTGGTAAGCTACATTTGTAGCCACAGCTGCCCTGGGGTAGACTGACGGAAGCGAGGCTGCCACCTACCATTCATTCATCATTCATTTCACCGGTGTGAAAGGGTGAAGTGTCCTGCCCAAGGACACAACGGCAGCGATTTTTTTTTGGATGGTAAGAGGCGGGGAGCGAACCTGCAACCCACAGGTTTCTGGCACGGTTGCTCTACCCACTACGCCACGCCGTCCCTGTTATCATTATCAATATTATTATAATATATCATTTTCAGCCATTACTTACTGCTCACAGCGAGTTTTTATGTGGATTGGACATTTCCTGTTGCATTTCTTTATAAATGTTTTTAATTCCAAATTCAGACTTCAAAGAGTATCCTTATTTAAAATAAAACAGCTGTATGTGGAGAAATTAAACATCAATTATCAGGTTTCAAAACTTTTTTTTTATTTGTTTTAAATTTTAACTTAATATACACTATGTAAAATGAATCAGTGGCATCATTAGATATGTTCTTATTTTTAATATAATGTATTTATTTTAAAATTTTAAAAAACGTATGGCATTTTGTATTTTTTTCATACAAGTTGTACACATTTCACTTGAAAAAATAAGAACATATCAAATATATATATGCTATGATATAAACAATTATATCATATCAAATATTTACATATTTAATTCATTCATTTTGATACAAACTTTTTAATTAAATATAAAAATGCTGGAATATAGGTAAAAATGACAAAGTATAAATATTTTCTTTTGTAATATAATTATTTGCATACATCTTTATTCATTAGTAATATTTTTTCATAATAATCAATGGTTTACCTGGTTATTTTCCTGTAATACTTAATTATTAAATAAATTACAAATATATCATACGTATGTCCAGACTTTTTTTTTCATTCCCATGATGTTAATATCTTGAATGTTAGTTTTTGCATGCATTTTTTGTCCAAGCAAAAAACTTAGCTTTTTATTGATATTATTGATAACATTTCAACAACAATATGTTCACAACATTTTATGCATGCAACATTAAAGAGCAGCACGAAGGTCCTGAGTTCAATCCCGGGCTCGGGATCTTTCTGTGTGGAGATTGCATGTCCTGCCCGTGACTGCGTGGGTTCCCTCCGGGTACTCCAAATTCCTCCCACCTCCAAAGACATGCACCTGGGGATAGGTTGATTGGCAACACTAGTGTGTGAATGTGAGTGTGAATGTGAATGTTGTCTGTCTATCTGTGTTGGCCCTGTGATGAGGTAGCGACTTGTCCAGGGTGTACCCCGCCTTCCGCCCAAATGCAGCTGAGATAGGCTCTAGCACCCCCCGCAACCCCAAAAGGGACAAGCGGTAGAAAATGGATGGATGGATGGAACAATAAAGATGTGTGGATTATGTTTTTTGTTTGGATGCTTTATTAAAAAATGCATGAAATGTTTTTAAAATGTGGACAGTTCAAAGGGTAATTAGCTTAGCATTAAGAATCAACTTTGTGTTTGTCTTAAAGGCCTACTGAAACCCACTACTACCGACCACGCAGTCTGATAGTTTATATATCAATGATGAAATCTTAACATTGCAACACATGCCAATACGGCCGGGTTAACTTATAAAGTGCAATTTTAAATTTCCCGGCAAACTTCCGACTGAAAACGTTTCGATATGATGACGTATGCGTGTGACGTCAACTGTTGAAGCGGAAGTATTCAGAGCCCATTGAATCCAATACAAAAAGCTCTGTTTTCATCTCAAAATTCCACAGTATTCTGGACATCTGTGTTGGTGAATCTTTTGCAATTTGTTTAATGAACAATGGAGACTGCAAAGAAGAACGTTGTAGGTCGGATCGGTGTATTAGCGGCGGGGCGGACTACAGCAACACAACCAGGAGGACTTTGAGATGGATAGCAGACGCGCTAGCCGAACGACCTCACTTTGATTTCCTCCGTCTCCGGGCCGCCGACCGCATCTGTGATCGGGTGAAGTCCTTCGTCGTACCGTCGATCGCTGGAACGCAGGTGAGCACGGGTCGTGATGAGCAGATGAGAGCTGGCGTAGGTGCAGAGCTAACGTTTTTAGCGTAGCTCTGTCGAGGTTCCGTAGCTAAGTTAGCTTCAATGGCGTCATTAGCAACAGCATTGCTAAGCTTCGCCAAGCTGGAAAGCATTAACCGTGTAGTTACATGTCCGGAGTTTGGTAGTATTGTTGATCTTCTGTCTATCCTTCCAGTCAGGGGCGTATTTGTTTTGTTTCTATATGCAGTTAAGCCCGATGCTATCACGTTAGCTCAGTAGCTAAAGTGCTTCACCGATGTATTGTCGTGGAGATAAAAGTCACTGTGAATGTCCATTTCGCGTTCTCGACCCTCATTTTCAAGAGGATATAGTATCCGAGGATGTTTAAAATACAAATCCGTGATCCACAATAGAAAAAGGAGAGAGTGTGGAATCCAATGAACCCTTGTACCTGAGTTACGGTCAGAGCGAAAAAAGATACGTCCTGCACTGCACGCTAGTCCTTCACTTTCACGTTCCTCATCCACGACTCTTTCATCCTCGCTCAAATTAATGGGGTAATCGTCGCTTTCTCGGTCCGAATCTCTCTCGCTGCATTGAAAACAATAGGAAAATGTGAGCAGCCCTTCCTCCTGTGACGTCACGCTACTTCCGGTAGGGGCAAGGCTTTTTTTTTATCAGAGACCAAAAGTTGCGAACTTTATCGTCGTTGTTCTATACTAAATCCTTTCAGCAAAAATATGGCAATATCGCGAAATGATCAAGTATGACACATAGAATGGATCTGCTATCCCCGTTTAAATTAAAACAAATTATTTCAGTAGGCCTTTAAACCTACTGTACATACACACACACGCGCACAAAAAGTTTGACAACACGAAGGAGGGTCTTTTAATGAGGCGTCATTAGAGACAGCTCACATTTTTATGTTTTTAAGTGTCTTTAGTTTTACTTTATTTTTCTTTGTTTTACTTTTTTTTACTCTGCATGCTCTGCTGGTAATATTACTGCAGTATGTACTGCATTTGTTGTTGCTACTACTGGAACCTTAAGAATAATCACATGTGTTTATGGTTATTCATGTTGCCTTTCGGCTGACTGAGCGTTATTATTGGTATCAAAATCTCTACACTTTCAAGTTTTTGCTCTTTTTTCTAGATTTTTTTTATCTTGTTTGATATTATTTGTAGAATGTGCTTTGGGAAGCATTTGGAGCTCATTCACTATAATAAAGTTGACTACTCTCTAAAAAAAAAAAAAAAAAGAATCAAAGAACATTTTGTTGGCAGGGTTTGTCTTTTTAATAATTCTGAAATTAGTTTTATACTATTTGATGCAAACCGGAATTTAATAAAAGGCATTTTGGGAGTAACATAAAAACATTCAAATTGCATTTCTTATTGCAAAATGCAAATTACGATATGATTTTAACAGACATCTGTCCTGTGTTATGATAGTTGTCTTATGATAAAACTGAACACACTGTATATATATCATATATCAAACAGCTTGGACACACAAATACAGTACAAAGAAGATATGATTATAATAATAACAACAAGAGAGCTGCGTTATTAAATGACATTTTAAGAAAAAGTGAGCTAGCAATACTAATACTACTCCTACTATAACTATTGTTGCGTGCAACCAGTCTTCCTCTCAGGGAATAAAACACACTAGTCAATCTCAAATTATTTTGGATGACATATATGTTGAGTAAGAAGGACCACCGAGACAGAATAGTACTTGGCCAAGTTTTACCAAAGCTTTATGAGACCAGCCCTTACAGTGCGACAATAGCAGCAGCATGGAGCGGTCTAAAATCAAACGAAAAGAGTCCGCTTATTAATGCGAAAACAGCCCCTCCCGCCCAGAAAGAAATATAACTGTTGTTTCAAACAGATAAGGCCTTCTCCACAGGAAGGCAGTATGTTATACCCCTATGCGGACAGCACGGCGCCTTCAAGGTGAAACACAGAGTTAACTGACGGACATAAGGTAAAAACCCAAAGTGTACACATGGGAAAATATTAGCTGCTTTAAACATCCATCCATCCATTTTCTACCGCTTGTCCCTTTTAGGGTCGCGGGGGTTCACTGGAGCCTATCTCAGCTACAATCGGGCGGAAGGCGGGTTACACCCTGGACAAGTCGCCACCTCATCCCAGTGCTTTAAACATGACTATGGATAAAGAAAGAACACTTGAATATATATGCATTCTCCACACTATTGATAAGTTAGAATGCTAAGTTAGCATGCTAAGTCAACACGTACCTTGAGAGCATTTAGCCACTTGCAGCTTCCACATCTGACAAGAATTAGCTTCAAACTTGTCAGGCTTGTCCCTAACAGTTTGGCTATGTTTTAGTTTTTCCTCTGCGTTTGTCTTAGTTTCCTGTCAGTGCTTTTATTTTGTCTTCATTTCCTGATTATGTTCCCTGAGTGTTTTGTCCCCTCAGCTGTGGCTGATTGGCACCTGGCCACACCTGGTGCCAGTCAGCCAGCTGCTATTTAAACCTGTCCTGCCCTCCAGTCACTGGTGGATCATTGTCATTAGAATACTTGTCACTTGTCCCTTCTACCTATTTGTCGTTGTAGCTCCGTCTACTTTTGTCCACTCCGCTTTAGTCATAGTTCCTTCGTGTCACAGTAAGTGTTTTTGTTTATTGTCCACAGTTAGCCTTTGTGCTATTTTAGTTTATAGCGTAGATTGTTCTCCGCCTTGTGCGCGCCTTTTGTTTGTTCCCTTTTGTTTGTTTTTTGCCAAAGTCTT
Organism: Entelurus aequoreus; assembly: GCF_033978785.1. Taxonomy (NCBI): domain Eukaryota; kingdom Metazoa; phylum Chordata; class Actinopteri; order Syngnathiformes; family Syngnathidae; genus Entelurus; species Entelurus aequoreus. The sequence continues at coordinate 57,666,073 of NC_084739.1, forward strand.
TAATTAAATCATGTTTTCTCGCACTATGCCTGCCATCATCTCTGCATCTTGGGGTTCGTCACCAACAAACTCTGACAGAATGATCCACCCTAAAACGCACCTCGCAGAGATGTCCATGGCAGAGAGGCTTAACAAAGCTTTAGAACTGATGGCTAATTTAAAGAAAAGTTCGGCCGCATTTCAAGCCCTCTCCCACCCACCCCTGTCGTCTGTGGGCCTATCTGGGGACGTCTGGGATCTGTCCCTTGGGGGGGGGGGGGGGTTATGAGTAGCTGTGCAGCTGGGGAGGCACAGCTACTCACCCCAGTGGGTCTGCAATAGATGGCACCATCATCTCCGAGGGGTCTGCAACAGACGGCGCCATCCTCTCCGGTGGACCAGCAGACGCCACCACCCTCTCCGGTGGGCCAGCAGGGGTCTCCGCCATCCTCTCCGGTGGACCAGCAGGGGTCTCCACCATCCTCTCCTGTGGACCAGCAGGGGTCTCCACCACCCTCTCCGGTGGACCAGCAGGGGTCTCCACCACCACCCTCTCCGGTGGACCAGCAGGGGTCTCCACCACCACCCTCTCCGGTGGACCAGCAGGAGTCTCCACCACCACCCTCTCCGGGTGTCCAGCACAGGGCGCGGCCACCACCCTCTCCGGGTGTCCAGCAGAGGGCGCCGCCACCACCCTCTCCGGGTGTCCAGCAGAGGGCGCCGCCACCACCCTCTCCGGGTGTCCAGCAGAGGGCGCCGCCACCACCCTCGCCGGGTGGCCAGCACAGGGCGCCGCCACCACCCTCGCCGGGTGGCCAGCAGAGGGCGCCGCCACCACCCTTCCCGGTGGGCCCTCCCACGCTGGCGGTCGAGCCGCCTCGACAATTGCGGCGGCGTTCAACTCGCCGTCGCCACATGACTCTTCCCCGCTGGTTGCGGGGACACTTGGCCTGGCGGCCCACCTCCTTGTCCTCCCTCCACCCTCCCGTGACTTTGGACTGTTTTTGTTGGGGGGCGGGGGGGTGGTGGTTGGGAGCGGGGGGTGTGAGTGGGGGCGTGGTTATTTACAACTAGAATTCACCAACTCGAGTATTTCATATATATTTCATATATATATATATATATATATATATATATATATATATATATATATATATATATATATATATATATATATATATATACATGTGTATATATATATATATATATATATTTTATTCACATAAAAGAAATACTTGAATTTCAGTGTTCCGGTGGCTATCCATTAGATGGCAGTATTGTCCTGTTTAACTTCTCCGTTCATGATGAGTATATCATTTCGGCCACCGTGTTCAATGGAGAAGTCTGTTCTACATATTTACAGGCAACATACACCTTCCCCTTCGAACTGTCCTGGATGAACTGAAATTCTTGTTTCCATTCGTTTTGGAACTTGCAAGCGTATTTCTTCATCTTGCTCGTCGACAGCGTCGCCATGTCTGTAACTTCCTCGTTCTTCTGCTTCGTCTCCTTGTTGTGTGCGCAGTTGTGCACTCTACTCTCTAAAAGCCCTAGATGTTATGACGTCATTGGGCAGGCAAGCTGTTTATATTGTGGGAAAGCGGACGTGAGAACAGGCTGTCCCCACTCAGTCTCAGGTCCGCATTGAGCTGGAGGGGGCGTGGCTTCCAGCTCCGGCTGAATACCGGGAGTTTGTCGGGAGAAAATCTCTGCCAGGAGGTTGTCGGGAGAGGCGCTGAATACCGGGATTCTCCCGCTAAAAACGGGAGGATTGGCAAGTATGGTCTAAGGGAGGTCTAGGTAACATTTAAGAGTTGATGTCGTGTGACTATCTCAAAATATGACCCAAAACGGCAGCGTTTCAGGGAAGCTAGTTCATTTCCAAAGGTTTATTTTTAACATTAAATATATGTAAGAATTGTAATGATTTAATGATGTGTCAAATATTACAATCCAACTATACATATATGTAAATGTATGTGTATGTATGTATATATGTAAATGTATGTGTATATATGTGTATACGTCAGTGACGTGCAGTCACTAGAGGCAGGGGAGGCGGGGCCTCACCTGCCATCATGGAAAGAAAAAAATGTAAAAAGAAAAAAATTAAATTAAATTGTTATATGTATCCAGTGATTATACTATAAAGTTATTTTCCATTTAACTTCACCAGTTTTAGATTATTTTTATTCAAAATCGCTGAATTTTCACATTTGCCGTTCAAATACTGAGAAGAGACGGTGCGGTGATCAGCAGCCAGTTGAGGCACTTGCTCCAAAAATATCACTATCAGCAAACTAATTCAAAAGGTTCAAGAGGAAGGTAGCTCAATACTAAAAGTTTATTTTTTTACCATTAAAGATCATTTCACATCCATGTAACAATCGCAATGCTTTAATAGGGTGTCAGATATTACAAATCAACTGTTATTATTTTTCTTTAATGAATTAATGAAAATAAGCGGTAGAAATATCACTATCGACAAAATGGCAGTGCAGTGGTCAGCTCGCTCATTTTCAAACCTTGGGAAGGGGCCACATGGTACACCTATTCTACTTATTTAGACATGCATCAATATGTGGAGTAAATCAGAATCAGAAGTACTTTATTAATCCCAGAGAGAAAATTGAGATTTTCAGCACAAACATAGAATCAACAAAACTTGCAACAGAGGGGAGGGAGTGTAGGCAAGGAGGCCGGCTGCTGCTGTATAAGTGCTACTCAGCCGTCCATTGCCCTCAATGGGCTGGGTGTCCAGGGTGTAGTGTGAAGTATACATTTGTACATGCAAGTGGAGTAAAACTGTACTCCACATAGTAGACATATCAATACGTTAAGTAAAGACAAAATATTTGTAGATGGATTAAAACTATTAGTCATTTATTGTAATATTTATAATACAGTACCACCAATAATAAGTCATTCATTGTATTTTTACAATATTCCAGTGGACACTGAAAAACAAGCTGTAAAACAAAAATGTTTTACTGGGGCGCACTTTGGACTGATTTAGGGCATATTAAATATATTAAACGTTTAAAATATGCGAAATATTTCAAACATATTTAACACTGTGCTGCCAATTTGAGCAAATATTGAACATAGAAAGAGAGAGAGAGAGGTCGACAGCTGATTGACCAGCTAAATTCCTGCAGTGTTAACACTCCGTGAAGTCATTTTTGATTCAGGCTATATTTACACATTGGTTTGTGCCAACATTCCTTCACATTCATACACTTGTGTTGGCTGCACTGGAGTCAAGGTTCGAACCCCAAAGTCCCTGTTACTGAAATTCCTGCGCTCTGCATTCGCGCATGTGTATGAATCCGTGGAATGCGGAAAAGTAATTGCGGTATGTGAGCGCATATTTACACTAAATAATGCTGGATTTTGTTGTTGTATTTTGTCATTTAATACACATGTTTCACGCCACAAACCATTTCAATTGATAAATGTACAATTAATTAGTTTAATGTGCAGATGTCAAAAAGCCTTAAGGGTGTTTGGAGCCCTTTCAGTTTCCCCAGCAAAACAAAACACAATTCTAACAAAGTCCACGTCTGGTCGTTGGTAATGGGAGACATTAGAATTTTAAATGACAAAATATTGCGTTATTTAGTGTAAAGATTGTACTCAAGGGACCGATTCCTTCAAAAAGGAACGCTTTAGTCGCTGCCTGATTCGTTTGCGCATGCGCCTAGTCATCAACTTCCGTTGCCTACTTGACGGCAGCTTTTTCCAAAATATGATTGTACTATTTTTTTTTAACAAACATTTTAATACACAAGTTATTTTTGTAACATTTGTACGACTCAAATTCCTAAAACTAGCACAGCAGGAAGTACAATGGATCGGTAAGTCATCATTCCTTGGATTCATACACTCCCATTCTATACATCCGTGTTTTTCAACCTTTTTTGAGCCAAGGCAAATTTTTTTCATTTTGGTGGCATTTCCGGTTTTGTTGGTATTTTCCTGTTGCAGTTTCATGTCTTCCTTTGAGCGCTATTCCCCGCACCTGCTTTGTTTAGCAATCAAGACTATTTCAGTTGTTGCTATCCTTGTTTGTGTGGACATTGTCATGTCATGTACAGATGTACTTTGTGGACGCCATCTCTGCTCCACACACTGTAAGTCTTTGCTGTCGTCCAGCATTCTGTTTTTGTTTACTTTGCAGCCAGTTCAGTTTTAGTTTCATTCTGCATAGCCTTCCCTAACATTCAATGCCCTTTCTAAGGGGCACTCAGCTTTTGTTTATTTTTGGTTTAAGCATTAGATACCTTTTTTACCTGCATTCTGCCTCCAGCTGTCGTCTGCATATTGTGATCACGACAAACCATCCTCGTCGTTTCCGACATCTACAAAGCAATTAACTACCTGCTGTCACCTACTGATATGGAAGAATATTACACAGTCACTCTGCCGAGCTCCAGACAGAACAGACACTCAACAACGGCACATTATTTGCGGATTATAATTACTGGTTTGCAAAAAATAATTTTAACCCAATTAGGTAATAAAAAAGACAATTCCATTAGTCACAATTTTATTATAATTTCTTCTGTGAAGACACAAAACGTCATCATGATAAATTATGAACATTTATTGATAAAAACTTTTAGTCACTTTGAATGAAGACCACATGTGAAGTCCATCTCTGATCAGATATTCGCTAATTTCAGATAATCTCAAATGCAACAAAAGCTTATTTTGTCAATAGTGCATTAGTTATAAATGTGTAAGGAACAGGTGGTAAAATGTTGCAGCACATGAAATGTCGGATGCTAAGCAGTTAAAATCAGAACAAGGCACGGCAACGTGAATTTTTTCTGGCCAGATGCTTACACAAAATGAATCGGATTATGGCAATTTCAAAGGTGAAAGCAAAACTGTTAATTTCATGAGCTGAAAACAAATGTCTACATTGGATTCATGAACTTGACAAAGTTATTTGGTTTTCGTAATTATATGGATTGACTAAGGGTGCTCGTTTTACCTCTGCCAGGCTGAAGGCTCATGAAGTGATGGAAACGCCAAATAGAAGATTATTTTTTACAATGGATAAAAATCGTTTGTTCTTTTTTAAAAACGTTTTTCCATTAAAAAGTCAAAATTGCAAAATAGTTTTTCAACAAAAACATAAGAGTCTAACTCTTGTAAAAATATTAGTTTGACCTATACACATATCAGGTATAGCCCATAAACTGTAACAATGTTCCATATACGTTGTTAAATTGCACATGAGTTGTACAGTACAATATGAGCAATGTGCTTGACGACCAAACTAAAACATTTTCCAGTGAATTAAATCATATTTCAATAATACCTATAAGCTTTGTTCTAAAGGACCCAATGGAAATCACTCCAGTTTGACGTCTCCTTTCAGCTTCCTCTTGACGCGCGAGTATGGACTTAATGTGTCGTCCATTATGAAGTCATACAGGACCTTCACCCACGACGTGTACTGAGGAAGCCCGTCATAATACTCTGCTGCGATTTTCTTCACCTGCAAAACAAGACAAAGACATGAAGAAATCCAGAAATTTGTAACCACGGTCCAGTAGATACGCCCCTAATATAACACTGATATTGTGAAAGGGATCCTCAGTTTAACTATGAGTCAGTTTATGGCAAACATTTTAACCAAAAATGCCTGTTTTACTACAATTAAAGGCTTACTGAAATGAGATTTTCTTATTTAAACGGCGATAGCAGGTCCATTCTATGTGTCATACTTAAACATTTCGCGATTTTGCCATCTTTTTGCTGAAAAGATTTAGTAGAGAACATCGACGATAAAGTTCGCAACTTTTGGTCGCTGATAAAAAAGCCTTGACTGTACCGGAAGTAGCGTGACGTCACAGGTTGTGGAGCTCCTCACATCTGCACATTGTTTACAATGATGGCCACCAGCAGCGAGAGCGATTCGGACCGAGAAAGCGACGATTACCCCATTAATTTGAGCGAGGATGAAAGATTTGTGGATGAGGAAAGTGAGAGTGAAGAATTAGAGGGCAGTGGAAGCGATTCAGATAGGGAAGATGCTGTGAGAGGCAGGTGGGACCTATTATTCAGCTGGCAATGACTAAAACAGTAAATAAACACAAGACATATATATACTCTATTAGCCACAACTCAACCAGGCTTATATTTAATATGCCACAAATTAATCCCGCATAACAAACACCTCCCCCTCCCGTCCATATAACCCGCCAATACAAATCAAACACCCGCACATACGGGCAAGCGATCAAATGTTTGGAAGCCGCAGCTGCGTACTCACGGTAGCGCGTATCCAACTCAAAGTCCTCCTAGTAAGAGTCTCTGTGGTCCCAGTTCTCCACAGGCCAATGGTAAAGCTTGACTGTCATATTTCGGGAATGTAAACAATGAAACACCGGCTACGTGTTTGTGTTGCTGCAGCCGCCGCTAATACACCGCTTCCCACCTACAGCTTTCTTCTTTGCTGTCTTCATTGTTCATTAAACAAATTGCAAAATATTCACCAACACAGATGTCCAGAATACTGTGGAATTTTGCGATGAAAACAGACGACTTAATAGCTGGCCACAATGGTGTCCCAAAATGTCCGCTACAATCCGTGACGTCACGCGCAAACGTCATCATACCGAGACGTTTTCAGCAGGATATTTCGCGGGAAATTTAAAATTGCACTTTACTAATCTAACCCGGCCTTATTGGCATGTGTTGCAATGTTAAGATTTCTTTATTGATATATAAACTATCAGACTGCGTGGTCGGTAGTAGTGGGTTTTAGTAGGCCTATAAACACATGTTGGTGACTCGCTGCATTTCCATTACAGTTTTTCGCATAATAAAAGTGATTTTTCTCAAATTTCGATAGACTACATTTGCGACTTGTAGGTGTTTTGCGTCATGAGCCGTAATTCTCGTAAAATCTCTCCACTTTGAGAACGATATTGCAGCCACTGCTGTTGCTGCGAAACAAAGGCAGTGACTGATCGCTCGAAGGCAACGTCCTTACGGACCCCTGACCCTTGTTGGGGCATGTGGGTCTTTTCGAGCCTATTGCAGGGAAGGGGACCGGTGCGGCGGTGCCACCTGGCTCGACCCCGGCCCACCGATCGGAAGCAAGACCAAGACAACCCGTCTGTCCTAGTTGTCCTGCATGGGCGCCCTGCCAATTCAGTGTTTAGGTGCCCTCTAAATGCGGAAAAATTGTTGCCCATCATGCTTTTGCGAAAAACATCAATATCAAAACGTCTCAAAAACCACCTCATGAGAGCGCAAAAATGTTTGAGGATTTTGAGAGGTTTTTTGAAATATGGGTGTTTCCATTCCCAGTTTCTTATTGCAATATTTAGGGTTTGTGTGTTTCTAAGGGTAATAGAAACGGAGCTTCAGTCTGTCTTTTTTTAACTGTCTTTTGGTTACAAAATAAGCTACCATAGTGCTACATAAAGTCTTAGCATACAATAATAGTCCAATCAACGTCAACAAGATCCTTAGACTCTAGTTTCCAAAGTGTAATTGAAAGCACCACACGTCTACCGTAATCTCGCCAAACAATCGAGGCTTTGTATGGTGATTGCAGATAAGGGTGTCCTTATCCAATATTGACATCAGAGATCAGCAAAAAAACAAGAAGATATGTGCTTGCATGTAAAATATGTGGTATAATCTTCGATACAAGCAGTCCTGCAACTTGTGTAAAGCTGCCAATAAGCACACAAGGTTGGTCTTTTCTTGTGTTTTAGTCAAGTCATTTAGCAGTACCTTCAGGATTTCGCTGCCCTTTTTTGTGATTGTTGCAGTCTGAAATGCTTGAATTTGAAACTCCTTTTTCAGAAAGTTGCATTGTTTTGAGAATGTTTTTTTTCCCCAATAACAGTTACTCAACTTGTGATTTTATAAACTTTTAATTAATGTTTTAAAGGGTATTTTTTGGTATTTTGCCTATTGTTCACAATCATTATGAAAAACATTTTTAATGCATTCTAACTTGTAAATTTAAGTAAATAAAAGTCAGCTTACAGTGGAGCCAAAGGGACCTCCTCTATTTCGCCCATAAAATCCAATAAAAAAATATTCAAAAACCACCAACAATACCCCATTTACATTTTGTGACTTGAATATTAAACAAGTGTAAGTGATATTATTATTATTATAAGCAGAGAAACTATAGCGGCGTCATGATCACTTCCATGTGTCCCTATGTTTACATCATGGTAGGTTTATTCTAGATCAGGGGTCCCCAACTGGTCAATCGCGATCGACCAGTCGATCTTTAGAACCAGAACATCGTGAAAATGTTAGAAAAAATAAAAGTATTAATTTGACATCAGTGACACACCCACCCTGCGAACGACCAACATACCCGCAAACAGGCACGCATTTTAACCCCTGAACACGCCCGCACACCCCAGCCTCTCTCTGCAGCCTCACACCCAGCTGCTACACCCGCCCGTCTTGCAAACGCGCAATGCATGACGTGCTCATAAATCATCGCTGCAACAATGACTGAATGTCTGACTTGCAACAAATCGGGACATTTTCTAGCATCCAACATCAAACAATCCTTCCCTCAACCACGTGTTTGAAATTAATGCGCCGCATATGCTTATAATGACAAAAATACCTAAAATAATAAATGTTATTATAAATGTGCCCGTTACTACATTGCATGTATACTTACATTATGTATAAAAAACATTAATGGAGGTGTTTGGATGTTTTTAAGGGCTTTATATGTGGAATTACACGACTCCCGTAGGCTCCATTGTTAGCAGACTTTTGATCGCATTTATTTAATATTTAGAATGCAAAAAACCAAAACATCCATCCTAAAAAAGTGCATTTCCCCTTTAAAGGGGAACCGCACTTTTTTTTCCAATTTTGCCTATCGTTCACAATCATTATTAGAGACAACAACACAAGTCTTTTTTTGTTTTTTTAGGATTTTAAAGAGCCCTGCGATGAGGTGGCGACTTGTCCAGGGTGTACCCCGCCTTCCGCCCGATTGTAGCTGAGATAGGCTCCAGTGCCCCCCGCGACCCCGAAGGGAATAAGCGGTAGAAAATGGATGGATGGATGGATTTTAAAGATGATAAAAACTGCATGCAAGATGCGGCTAATAGGTGTCACCGTTTAGCCTTCAAAACCCTCCATCTAAGTTTTGTATACACACTGCAAATCTATATATAATTTAGTAACAGACACATTCATAAAAATATTTAATATGTTCAATATTTACCGTATTTTGGTCATTTTATGAACAGCCGAAACTAGTTCTTTGGGGCATTTATTTCCGTTTCCATAGCAGCGCACTTCCGACTTCCTGCAACAAATTTGTTCCTACTCCCTGAAACAAAGGCGAGTGTGTTTTGTAATCATGGCAGACTTGGTAACAGACAACGAAGATGACTATTTTTGGACAAATGAAGATTCACAACCTTATCTTTTTGAAAATAAATATACGGAGGATGAACTACTGCTTATAGAAGCGAGCACGAAAAAGAGGCTGAGACGGAGTAGAGAGAGTGAGACATGGTCACGCTGCAAATCTGGAACGTTGAGCCGTTGCTTACCCAAAATCAACAGGAAACATCCCCGGCGTGCTGTACCAAATGGACAACTGTCCATTGATTAAGTCAGTATACTATTGATCATGATACATGCAACACATCACCGCAACATACAGCTGGCCGTATTATACACGGTCTAGCTAGCTGTGTACAAACAAAACATGAAATGTGGGCCAATACTTTACAGATACTGTAATATGATTGTTCATGTTTTTCAGTCAGTACAAATCGCTGTCTTATCGCAGTGTTGTGCATCACAAACTCAAACATGTTTTGTGATGTTGTAGTTAGCTTTTACGGCTAATACTGAAGCACGCCAATGTGTTACTACGATAGAAAAACAGTTGCTCGGTGTTCGCTCTTACAATAACAATGTCGCTCCAGCTTGGTTATTATACAGGTGACGGAACGTCAATGAAGTATCGTTGACGTTTTTTAAATGCATTTTAAAGTGATTTAGTGATAGAATTGATTGCTCTCATTAGCTGCATTGCTAGCTACCAAGAACAAGCCGATTTTTACATGTTAGAATTAGAGATGTCCGATAATATCGGACTGCCAATATTATCGGCCGATAAATGCTTTAAAATGTAATATCGGAAATTATCGGTATCGGTTTCAAAAAGTAAAATTGATGACTTTTTAAAACGCAGCTGTACAGAGTGGTACACGGACGTAGGGAGAAGTACAGAGCAGTTGCGTCTCCCAGTCATACTTGCCAACTCTCCCGATTTTCCCGGGAGACTCCCGAATTTCAGTGCCCCTCCCGAAAATCTCCCGGGGCAACCATTCTCCCAAATTTCTCCCAATTTCCACTCAGACAACAATATTGGGGGCGTGCCTTAAAGGCACTGCCTTTGCGTGCCGGCCCAGCCACATAATATCTACGGCTTTTCACACACACAAATGAATGCCACGCATACTTGGTCAACAGCCATACAGGTCACACTGAGGGTCGACAATATTTGAATGTCGGATATCGGCAAAAAAGCCATTATCGGACATCCCTAGTTAGAATGCAAAAAAAACCAAAACCTTTTGTATTCTTGTCTCTCATAAGGATTGTGAACGATAGGCAAAATTCTCCCCAAAAAGTGCAGTTCCTCTTTAAGTGTTCCTTGAAAATATTAAAATACCGTATTGATGTTTTCTCATTTTACACCACACAGACTTAACATTATGCGTGTATGTTTTACACTTGAAAAGTGTTTTTCCGTCTAAAACATTCATTTATGTTCCAACACATTTACCCCTGCAATTTTAAGAACATTTGTGAACTGTTGGGTATACTAACCATAGGTAGCATCCGCCCAGGAATGCTGGGGAAGTCATGGTGTTCATTGTGGTAGCCCACGTTGAAAGTGAGCAGGTTGAGGGAGCCGTAGTAGGAGTATGTTTCATGACCCTTGAGAAACATGTAGTGCTCCGCTATGAAGTGGCCAGAGATGGGGTGTAGACCCATCCCCAGCATGGAGCCAGCCAGCATGTACACTATAGGCTTGACCCCCCATACCCGGTAGAGCAGAATGTCAAAGATGAGCTGAACAGCAACGTTGGTCACTTCCAACTGACTGATGGGCTTGGGGTTGATGCAAAGAGGCCGGATGGCGTAGAAGAGGGGCTGCAGAATAATCCAGATAAACTTGCGAAAGCGGGTACAGAAGAACCAGCCTTCAAAGTCAGTAGGGATATCTACATCCACGCCGTCACCTCCAAGGTACCGGTGATGGTCCAAGTGATAGCGTTTGAACGAGGCGGAGTACGGCAGGCCGATAGGGAGGTTAGCAAACATCGCAAAGTATCGGTTCCGCAAAGCTTTGTTGTTTCCAAAGGCGGTGTTGTGGGAGATCTCGTGAATAGCGAGGGTCATTGAATGGTTGATACAGCTGCTGAAGGCATAAGTCCAAAACAAAACCCATTTCCAATCCAAATCTTTGACCAGATAGAAAGCTAAAAACTGTATGGCCACCATCATGCACACGATCCATTTCAGCCTCAGGTCAGGACCCATCAGGGACTTGATTTGTGGATATTTAGCTGTGGAAGGAAAGATACACAAGTTATTTTCACAATTTACAAAATATGAATCCGTTGAAAATATAAATGCATTATCAGTGATGTTGCTAGGTACGCGTCATGCGTCCCTGACACATTGAAATCTGAAAGGACGCAGTAAATTCACTTTTCATTTGTGTGTGAATGGGTCAATGTGGAAATACTGTCAAAGCGCTTTGAGTACCTTGAAGGTAGAAAAGCGCTATACAAGTATAACCCATTTATCATTTATTAGAGATGTCCGATAATATCGGACGGCCGATATTATCGGCCGATAAATGCTTCAAAATGTCCATCCATCCATCCATCTTCAACCGCTTATCCGGAATCGGGTCGCGGGGACAGCAGCTCCAGCAAAGACCCCCAGACTTCCCTCTCCAGAGCAACATTTGCGACTTCCTCCTGGGGAATCCCGAAGCGTTCCCAGGCCAGAGAGGAGATGTAATCCCGTGCTTCAAAATGTAATATCGGAAATTATTGGTATCGGTTTCAAAAAGTAAAATTGATGACTTTTTAAAACGCCACTGTACGTAGTGGTACACGGACGTAGGGAGAAGTACAGAGCGCCAATAAACCTATAATACCTACGGCTTTTCACACAAGTGAATGCAAGGCATACTTGATCAACAGCCATACAGGTCACACTGAGGGTGGCCGTATAAACAACTTTAACACTGTTACAAATATGCGCCACACTGTGAACCCACACCAAACAAGAATGACAAACACATTTCGGGAGAACATCCGCACCGTAACACAACATAAACACAACAGAACATCCGCACCGTAACACAACGTAAACACAACAGAACAAATACCCAGCACTACTTGCAGCATTAACTCTTCCGGGACACTACAATATACACCCCCCGCTACTCCCCCTCCCCCCACACACCTCAACCACGCCACCCCCAACCCCGCCCACCTCAACCTCCTCATGCTCTCTCAGGGAGAGCATGTCCCAAATTCCAAGCTGCTGTTTTGAGGCATGTTAAAAAAAATAATGCACTTTGTGACTTCAATAATAAATATGGCAGTGCCATGTTGGCATTTTTTTTCTATAACTTGAGTTGATTTATTTTGGAAAACCTTGTTACATTGTTTAATGCATCCAGCGGGGCATCACAACAAAATTAGGCATAATAATGTGTTAATTCCACGACTGTATGTATCGGTATCGGTTGATATCGGAATCGGTAATTAAGAGTTGGACAATATCGGAATATCGGATATCGGCAAAAAAGCCATTATCGGACATTTCTACTAATATTACATTACATAATGACAGCCATGACATTATGTTCTTTACAAGTGTACGTAAACTTTTGATCGCGACTGTACATACAGATGTCACTTCCCGTCTTTGTCCCAGACGTCCCGCCCCCACAGTCAAGCCATTGGAAAAAAAGCCGTAGGCGTCTGACTTGACTTAACTCGCAGAAAATAAATATATTTGACACGTGACATGTGTTTGCCTTTTTACTTTGTCAAACATATTTGGAGAGATATACTAAATGGTCCCTAGTGTGTGAATGTGAGTGTGAATGTTGTCTGTCTATCTGTATTGGCCCTGTGATGAGGTGGCGACTTGTCCAGGGTGTACCCCGCCTTCTGCACGTGTGCAGCTGAGATAGGCTCCAGCACCCCCCACGACCCCGAAAGGGACAAGCGGTAGAAAATGGATGGATGGATGTTGTGTTTTACAAATGTAAAAATACTCTAAGCATGTCACTTTTATAGAATGTGTTTTTTATATTTGAAGACGAATTTACCTATGGGTGTTCTCATTCACCAGGTTATTGTTATTCTCATTGAATTCGTCTGATAAGTTGTTTTAGAAGACGTTTGGCCTCTTATCAGAGTAGTTTTCATCAGTTCATGCTCATAGACTTAGCTTTGATGGATCTAGTCTGAGCGCTTTTTCAAAAGTGTGGCACCTTGAGACAATAATTTGTTGATTGACAGTCTAAAAGTAAATTAGCTTCCTTAATTCTTCATTTTTGCAGTTTTATGCACTTTTATGTATAAAATATAAAAATCGCAAATCGAAGCGTAATCGCAATTTTGGAGAGAAAAGTCACAATTAAGTTTTTTCTCAAAATCGTGCAGCTCTAAACAATTATTTACTGTACAATGTCTGTCGACTGATGGAATGTTCATATATAGATGAAGAATTAATTATAATCCTCAAACATGTTAAAAAAAAATAAAAATAAAATGTGGGCACAACTGTCTTTTCATGTCATTCATGCGATCTTCGGGACTAAGTTAAATTTCAAAGTTCACAAACTTCTTGGTTTTTTGGCCACAACCATTTACTATACAAGTAAGAGGCATGATTTATAAGTTTTACCAACTCAAGAGGCGATGCAGCATTTCACTGGCTCAATACGTCAATAGCTGCATATAGCTTCTTGTGTATGATAGGCAAATTTCCAAAAAAGTGCAGTTCTCCTTTAAGCTTCCATTAATACATTTAAAAGATGATCAAAGATAAACGAAGAAAAATGTGCCAAAATGCTTTATTGCATAGCTGCATAAAAATAGACCTTGAAGTCTTTTAGTGAGGCCTTGAACCATATAAACTGTGTTTAGTATTTTTTTTACACAGTCATAGAAGTTTATCGCATTTACTTTACAAGACTCAGGTCTGAACTGAATTCCAAAGGTCAGATGAACATTACTCATGTGATATGACTTCAGACACAGATAGCTTAAACAGCTGTTCAATCATTTCCTTGTTGCTCTTTCAAAGCCATTTTATTCAACTTAGGGCTGGGCGATATGGCCTTTTATTAATATCTCGATATTTTTAGGCCATGTCACGACACACGATATATATCTCGATATTTGCCTTAGTCTTGAATGAACACTTGATGCATATAATCACAGCAGTATGATGATTCTATGTGTCTACATTAAAACATTCTTGTTCATACTGCATTAATATATGCTCATTTTAAACTTTCATGCAGAGAGGGAAAACACAACTAAGTCAATTTACCAAAACTGTATTTATGAAACAGTTATTAAGCAGTGGCAAAAACATTCATGTAATTTCCAAAACAAAGTGCAAGATTGTCAGAGACATTTTAAAACAAGCTATTAGTGCACTTTTTTGCATGATGTCACGCACAAAATATTTCAATAACTGTCAAATAAAAATGAGCTGCATAATAGGAAATCAAATAGTGAATGTCCTTCGCTATGTGGTAGGTTACTGCGGACGTTATCTCCTTCTGTTGTTGACTATTTTTTGCATACGGTGTTGATCTAGAAATGACTGCTTCAGCATTTTGTTGGTGTGGAACCGAACGGAGATGTTGACATGCGGAGTTTCAAGCACTCTTCATTCTCTAGCGGGTGACTTTTCAAATGATGCTACAAATTAGCAGTGCTGCTACTTTTTGTACCAACGCTTTTGCCGCATACTTGACATATTACGGTTGTCTGTTCAACATCTTCCATCTTGAAGCCAAACCCCCGCCAGACGATGGACCCCGTGCTGTTTTTCTTGGGAATTAATTATTCTTCCTCCATTTGTTACCAGATTCACACCTTCTTTCTCTCGTATTACCACTCGCACCGCTCCGTTAGCACCACAGCTAACGTTACCCATGCCGCTACCTCTCTGCTCCGCGAGAGCTTATGACGTTGCACGCGCGACAGTATGTGACATATGTAAGAAGGTGTGCTTGTTTTATGTCTCTGTGAGAAGGATAGACAAGAAGGAGTGAGAAGAGCCTGTAGTGCAGTGGTTCTTAACCTGGGTTTGATCGAACCCTAGGAGTTCGGTGAGTCGGCCTCAGGGGTTCGGCAGAGCCTCCGCCGCGGAGGTCAAGACACGCCCGACTCATCGTGTAAATAAAAACTTCTCCCTGTCGGCGTATTATGGATACCCCCAAACAATGTTCCCTCTAATTTTCCATATGCGTGAGCAAACGCAAAAACTCCTTGAGCATTCAGTGGAGCACATGTGAGCGACGTCAGACCTGCAGCACACCTGTCCCAAACCTGACTAAATAACAAGTTCAATGTGGTATTATTGTAATCAAATGACAGCATTCATTTCCATGAGATTATTTTCTAATATAAGTGTTTTGGCCCACTTAGAATGACTATAACATATTGTTTTTCATGAGCTGTGTACTAGTATTATATGTCTGGGTAGGGGGGGGAGGGTCCTACTTTGGAAATAATGTGTACCCCTTTCAGATATCGCATTTAGTTCTCACTAAAACATTCACATGTTGCACAATGAGATGTAAACATGGGATCATGTGTACATTCCTATAACTTTCTGTTTGTAAAATATACCTTTATTAGTATTTCTTTAATATAATAACATAATTTTATGATCACGGTACGGGTTCGGTGAATGCGCATATGAAACTGGTGGGGTTCGGTACCTCCAACAAGGTTAAGAACCACTGCTGTAGTGACATGCCCGCAGCTAAAAGCTACTGCGTGAGAACGTATACTCGAATATCACGATATAGTCATTTTCTATATCGCACAGAGACAAACCCGCGATATAGCGAGTATATTCAATATATCGCCCAGCCCTAATTCAACACACTTTTCAAATGTACCAAAGCAAGAAACCTAAAGCCCGAAATAGACTTTGATTTGAAAACATATTAAAAGCATATTTTTCCACCCCAGGAACTTTTCTCGTTTTACTTGGATTTAAGAGCAAAAAAATCCTGGTTTATGGCAAAAATCCCAATTGATTGATTTCGATTATTGCACAGATATACTCTCAACTCACTTCATTCTGTAAATAACATTTTTAAACAGAACATTCACAGATGAAAAACTAAGGCACAGGCCGCCAACCCATTGATCGCGATTGACCAGTCGATTTTTGGGACCCTAGAGGTCGATCGAGAAAATATTCGAAAAATAAATATGTATTAACATGACATCAGTGACACCCCCACACGGAGAGTAACCAGCAGACTTGCCAACAGGCACACATTTTAACCCCTGAACATTTGGTGTTGATTTATATATACAAAGTAAACATTGACATGTGCAAAGGCAGTAATCTATGTTAAAGGTGGCATGTTAAGAAGGACTTCCCCGTTTATTCCCTCTTTATAACAAAAGATAAGGCCGTCAGGTGAACAGCTGATTTTACTACTTCCAGCGCTGACGTAAGACAACCATGTGACTCGCATCCCATATGTTACCATAGGATGAACAAATATGGTACAGTACTAAGACTATAGTGGTCATAAACATTTAGCTTCTACAGCTAGGGTACCCAATGTGCGGCATAAGGGGCCATCTGTGGTCCGTAACTCGTTTGTCAATGACCCTAGGCACATTACAAAAAAAACATGCGCAAAAATTGGGAAAACAGCAAGAAGCACAATGAGGAAAAAACTAAATGTTGACATCAGCCAATAATAGCACATACACACGTGTTTTTTATTTATATATATATATATATATATATATATATATATATATATATATATATATATATATATATATATATATATATATATATATATATATATATATATATATACACACACATATACATACACACATGCATACATACATACATACACAGTCGTGGTCAAAAGTTTACATACACTTGTAAAGAACATAATGTCATGGCTGTCTTGAGTTTCCAATCATTTCTACAACTCTTATTTTTTTGTGATAAAGTGATTGGAGCACATGCTTGTTGGTCACAAAAAACATTCATGAAGTTTGGTTCTTTTATGAATTTATTATGGGTCTACTGAAAATGTGACCAAATCTGCAGGGTTAAAAGTATACATACAGCAATGATAATATTTGGTTACATGTCCCTTGGCAAGTTTCACTGCAATAAGGCGCTTTTGGTATCCATCCACAAGCTTCTGGTTGAATTTTTGACCACTCCTCCTGACAAAATTGGTGCAGTTCAGCTAAATTTGTTGGTTTTCTGACTTGTTTCTTCAGCATTGTCCACACGTTTAGGTCAGGACTTTGGGAAGGCCATTCTAAAACCTTAATTCTAGCCTGATCTACCCATTCCTTTACCACTTTTGACATGTGTTTGGGGTCATTTTCCTGTTGGAACACCCAACTGCCCCCAAGACCCAACCTCCGGGCTGATGATTTTAGGTTGTCCTGAAGAAGCACCAGTTCCATGGGTAGCGAAACCGGCCCAGAGCATAATACTACCACTACCATGCTTGACAGTAAGTGTGGTGTTCCTGGGATTAAAGGCCTCACCTTTTCTCCTCCAAACATATTGCTGGGTATTGTGGCCAAACAGCTCAATTTTTGTTTCATCTGACATCACGTGGACAAATATAAGACATTCTGGAGGAAAGTTCTGTGGTCAGATTAAACAAAAATTGAGCTATTTTAATTGTTTTCAATGTAAGAAAAATGTATTTGTGTGATCCTTATATCCTGCCCTAGGAATGACCCTTATTGCTTTCTTCTGCAGGGTGATGAGTGGATATAGTGTGCTTATGTAATTATTGCCCCAAACTTCTGCACAGTAGTGCAAGTTAATGGCATTGTTATCTCTGCATGATTATGTTTTAACCTTCTCTACCTACTTATTAATAAAATGTCATATTTAGCCTGTTAAACATCAAGTAAAACAAACAAAAACCTTATTTTCAAAATGTTGCGTTAATGAAAATGCTGTGGCGGTGCGCCACATTCAATTACATAAAAGGGGAAACCCTGCAATACCGATCACATATACTAACTGTACATTTTTCAATGTATTTATGGTGAGAGTACTAGAGGTGGGGGAAAAAATCTATTTTTAGATGCATCGCAATTCGGACATGGATGATTATAAAATCGATTAGTAAACTCAAATAATCGATAACCAATGTATATATTGTAAATAAAGTAATGCAGACAGTTCTAAAGTTAGACTGACTGCAGTGAGCCACCTTACTGAGAGGTCCGTCCAGCTCCTTTATTATAGGGCACTTATGTTCCACTTTTGCACACATTTCCATTATTTTAAAAAATGCGATGGGAATTATTTAACAGTTGCTTATTATAAAACAACTGTTTTGTTGCAAGTGATAAATGCTTATTTAGTGAAACGAAAATAAGTGTAAAACTGCATTGATATACATAAATTATGGAATGGATTAAGCAAAGCAATCAAACAATGTACTAATATGATCCACTTCAAGAAACTCTTCAAACTTAAAGTGTTTACAAAGTACAAAGAAGAAGAATACTGATGTTATTTAATTCATCCATTCTTTCACTCTCAAAATAATCTTACTTATCTCATCATATGAAATGTAACTTACTTCACCAATTATTATTTATGTGTGCAGGGAATTATTCCCCGAGTTTGTACGTATTAACAAAAACAACAGAAAAATTATGTTGAGAAAATAATCTGACCACTCTAGAGTCGATCATAGATTATATACAATTTATGGATCGATCTGGCCTCCTCTTTCATGTTGTGTACTGATGGTGACAATGCTGACACACCAACAGTTGATGTTACTGTATATTATTCTCTCTCTAGACTCCCCTTAATGTACTTGTTAATTTCCTGTTAATAGCTGCCTACTTTCTGCTGTAAGGTGGTTCCATCTACACTTCTTGAACTTTACTAAGCACTTATTTCTTGGTGTTCTAAACTTGGTCAGCTTAGCTATTAACATGCCCTCTTTTTCTCTTGGTATGCGACATGTTTAGCCTTGTCCTCCAGTGATAGTATCTTGTAAATGATACTTGAGATACTAAGAAATTCAGTTTATTTGCCATAATGGAGGTGGTGATTATTATTAGTTTAGATGAGCTGCTCCCCACTGTGTATGGAGACACATACAGTGGGTACGGAAAGTATTCATCGGACCCCTTCTAATGTTTCACTCTTTGTTTCGTTACAGCCATTTGCTAAAATTAAAAAAGTACCATTTTATTTCTCATTAATGTACACTCAGCAACCTATCTTGACAGATAAAAACAGAAAATGTAGAAATATTTGCCAATTTATTTAAAAAAGGAAAACATAAAAATATCGCATGGTCATAAGTATTCAAACCCTTTGCTCTGACACTCATATTTAACTAACATGCTGTCCATTTCTTCTGATCCTCCTTGAGATAGTTTTGATCCTTCATTGGAGTCCAGCTGCATTTAATGAAGCTGATTGGACGTGATTAGGAAAGGCACACAATGGTCTATACAAGACCTTCCAGCTCACAGTGCATGTCAGAGCAAATGAGAATCATGAGGTCGAAGGAACTCTCCAGGGAGCTCAGAGACAGAATTGTGGCAAGGCACAGATCTGGCCATGGTTACAAAATAATTTCTGCAGCACTCAAGGTTCTTAAGAGCACATTGACCTCCATAATCCTAAAATGGAAGAAGTTTGGGACGACCACATGACTTTCTAGCCCTGGCTGTCCAGCAAAACTGAGCAATCGTGGGAGAAGAGCCTTGGTGAGAGAGGTAAAGAAGAAGCTAAAGATCACTGTGACTGAGCTCAAGAGATGCAGTAGGGAGATGGGAGAACATTCCACAAAGTCAACTACCACTGCAGCCCTCCACCAGTCGGGGCTTTATGGCAGAGTGGCCCGACGGAAACCTCTCCTCAGTGCAAGACATACAGTATGAAAACCTGCATTGTGTTTGCCAAAAAAACACATGAAGGACTCCCAGACTATGATAAATAAGATTATTTGGTCTGATGAGACCGAAATTGAACTTTTTGGTGTTAATTTTAAGTGGTATGTGTGGAGTAGTGTTGTCCCGATACCAATATTTTGGTACCGGTACCAAAATGTATTTCGGTACTTTTCTAAATAAAAGGGCACCACAAAAAATGTCATTATTTACTTTATTTGAACAAAAAGATCTTACGGTACATTAAACATATGTTTTAACATACAAGACAACTTGTCTTTTAGTAGTAAGTAAACAAACAAAGGCTCCTAATTTAGCTGCTGACATATGCAGTAACATATTGTGTCATTTATCATTGTATTATTTTGTCAAAATTATTAAGGACAAGTGGTAGAAAATGAATTATTAATCTACTTGTTCATTTACTGTTAATATTTGCTAATTTTCTGTTTCAACATGTTCTATCTACACTGTTAAAATTTAATAATCACATATTATTCTGTTGTTAGATACCTTACATTAGTTTTGGATGATACCACAAATTTGGGTATCAATCCGATATTAAGTAGTTACAGGATCAGACATTGGTCATATTCAAAGTCCTCATGTATCGAGGGACATATTTCCTGAGTTTATAAACATAATATAATATTTTTTTAAACAAAAGAAGATTTTGTGATGCTAAAAAATATTGATATAATCATAGTAGTATCGACCAGTTATGCTATTGTACTTGGTATCATTACAGTGGATTTTATGTGTAGATCCACCAATAACGTTTGTTTATATTGTAGTGTCCCGGAAGAGTTGGTGCAGCAGGGAATTCTGGGAATTTGTTCTGTAGTGTTTATGTTGTGTTGCGGTGCAAATATTCTCCCAAAATGTGTTTGTCATTGTTGTTTAGTGTGGTTTCACTATATGGCACATGTTTATGACAGTGTTGGCGTTGTTCTTACGGCCACCCTTAGTGTGACATGTATGGCTGTTGAGTAAGTATGCCCTTTATTCACATGTGATTAGTATGTTCAAAGTTTAGTTGATCGTCTTAATGGTCAATGATCGGATATGATTAAGTCTTGTCTTGAAATTGTCAACCATAGACACATTTTAATACAACTATTATTATGACTCCTGTATGCTGAGGTGTGTAGTGAAGCATGTTTAGCAATCACTTGTCCTAAAGGTACTTGATGTGTCTCCATGGAGACAAGGAGTAGTGGTTTTGAAGCAGTTAAAACACTGCAAACAGACAATAGCCACTTGTTAGCTAGCCATGTCTCAAAGCCGACACAGACAGACATTAGCCGCTGGCTAGCTAGCCATGTCTTAAAGCCGTCGTCGTGGGGAACCGGTACTTTTTAGAGGTGGTATAGTACCGAATATTATTCATTAGTATCGCGGTACTATACTAATACTGGTACACCGTACAACCCTAGTGTGGAGTAAACCAGGCACTGCTCATCGTCTGCCCAATACAATTCCAGCAGTCTAACCTGGTGGCGGCAGCATCATGCTATGGGACTGTTTTTCAGCTGTAGGGACAGGACAACTGATTGCAATTAAAGGAAAGATGAGTGTGGCAAAGTACAGAGATATCCTGGAAGAAAACCTATTTCACACTGCTCAGGACCTCAGACAATAACCCAAAGCACACAGCTAAAATAACAAAAGTGGCTTCGGTACAACTCTGTGACAATTCTTGACAGGAGCCTTGACCTAAACCTAATTGAGCATCTCTAGAGAGACCTGAAAATGGCTATCCACCATCGTTCACCATCCAACTTGACAGAACTGAAAAGGATCTGCAAGGAAGAATGGCAAAGGACCCCTAAATCCAGGTGTGAAAAACGTGTTGCATCTATCTAGTGCTTCTACTCTCAATACTTATGACCATGTGATGTTTCAGTTTTTCTTTTTTAATACATTTGCAAAAAAGTCTACATTTCAGTTTTTTTCTGTCAAGATGGGGTGCTGACTGTACATTAATGAAAAACAAAATGAAAATGTTTGATTATTGCAAATGGCTGCAATGAAACAAATATTTAAGGAAGTCTGAATACTTTCCGTAACCACAATATTAGCCGCTAGCCGCTTGTCAGCCAGAGAGGATTGGCTTTTGTGATCGGCATTAAGAGGCATTAAGAAGCAATGGCCAATTATGCAGTTTTTTCACAAAAATCGACCGATACGGATTGACCGGAATCTCCCTAACCTAGTTTAAAGCCCACTAGTCAGATTTCTGACAGAATATTAAATGTTTTAATAAAAACAGGCATTCATAATGCATCATTTTATAATATGCATTAATTGTATACTTTGTTTAAAAATACAAAAGTCTGTGTTGTAATACAAACTAAATCTGTTTACATTTTTAAAAACATGATAAAATACAAAAATAACATCAGGATAGATAACTAGTTTTAATGACTGTTGGTGGGGGTCATATTTTCAGAAGGCTAAGGATAAGGGGGCAGGACACGTACCTTAAGTATGTATGTTTTTATTATGTAAGTGTAATGTAAGACTTCCATGTTTTTATTTCATCAAATAAATAATACTGGTGTCAAAAAGTCATATTTTATACTATTAAAAATTCTTTGTGACCGGAGCGATCTGCTTTTTTTAAGAACAGACTGTAGAAAACAAAACAGTCATAGATCTTCCGTATGACAGTTGTGTTGTTTTAAGGACCTACTATAAAAATAACAGATACAAAAATGGTCTAAGGAATGTTCTTGTTAGCAAGCTTTTAACTACTATTCACCTGTCCTTGCGGGCCAGAATTGGCCATCTAACACATTCACACAATATGTATTTACAATTTTCATAAATTTGACAAACTTCAGTGTTTTTTTATATCCTCAAAAGAATTAACAATCTGGGAGATTTTTATTTTAGTTGGAATGCAATTTCTGGAATTTTTCCGCAGAATCCGGAAGAGGTGGCAGCTATGTGGAACAGAGCCAAGGCAGCATCGATCTGAAATTCCTCATCTTTAAGCTCACGCCAACAAGTGAAAGCTGGGGCAATGTCTCCGTCTTTCTTTTTTTGTCTGCTCAGACAAAACTTTTAGTTTTTTTGGTTGTTTGAAACCTCTTTCCTGATAGCAGTAATTCCCCATAGGGGTTCTCCTCCTTCTTTTTGTATTCTGGCGGCACGTAGGTGTTCGCATCAACTTCTGTCTTTTTAACGAATGGGGAAAGGGGGAGTGACGTATGCAGTAAAGCAAGTCAGCACAATTGTAGTTTTTTTGTATTACAGGGTTGCTGCCACCTTCCTCAATGTCGCCTAGTGCCAGTAAAAGAGATACAGACCCCCTCAAGCCATGACACAGGTGTCATTCAACTAGTTCTAAGTCCATGTATCTTCCCAAAAGTTATGAAAATATTTTATGAAGTTTGAAAAGTTACTTAGTGCTGCTTTAAGTCACAGTCAGAAAGTCTCAGTCTGCTTTAAGTCACAGTCAGAAAGTCTCAGTAAATGATGAACTCATGAGGGTCAGGCGGTTTCTTTAGGTCCCTTTTAGCTGGCAATGTTCAACAGTCAGAAAGTCTCAGTAAATGATGAACTCATTAGGGTCAAGCTGTTTCTTTTGGTCCCTTTCAGTTGTAAATAACAATATATAAATAATAGGGTCAGTGTTTATCTCACGTCGACAACACAAACACATCGGCGTAACCCGTGTACTGCCTTCTTTATTTCACATTTTTCCAACGAAGTCTCAGAGAAGTAAGCAGCTGGGGTCACCGCTTGGAGTCCGGCTTCATACTCCTACTAACGTTTAAAAGAGTCCGTCCACTTCTCGTAGTTTCGCGTATCGAAATGAAGTTTGTAAAAATAATAAACAACTATTAACTGCATATAGTTTAAGGACTACGGTTGAGTAAAAACACTGCAAAATAGTCCCACTGAACAGCGTTCAACACAAAAGTTGCTGCAAGTCAAAAGTTCCTTTTTTGTTCTTCTTTCTCACCATTGTCAAGTTTGCTGTAATAGAAATAACAATTTTTAAAAAAGTAATCTAGCATTCTGTAAATGGCGGTGCTGTGTTCGAAAAAAATGTCTTAGGAACGGCCCCAACTGTGTTCAACCAATCAGCGTTCGACAGCACAGCCTGTCCCCGATAAGGTTCTGGAACCTTCCAAAAATCCTACCTTGCTGGCAGGAGCTCTGAAAAGTTCCTGAAGAACTAAATCTACCCGGATAGTTTTTATTGGAAACACAGTGGGAACTTTATTTACCCGGGGAAATTGGAAAGTTTCTGTGGCGAAAAAGGACCTCTTCATTTTATTTTTGCCTTCAAAAACCAGGTAATATTCACACTCTTTGCCCCCAGTCGCCATAGCCTTGCGGCTCAAAGACGTGTTGTCTATCTCCTCATTCATATCTATGGTGGAAAGTGTTCTCCACCGACGGCCACACTGTCTGCATATAACTATTGTCTCTCCTAACTTCCTTACCTACTTGCTAACTTCCGCCATTAGCTGGTTCCTCTCTGCTATAAAGTGGTTTCAGTTAAACCTCTGTTGAAATGTACAAATTCAAGCTATTTTAGGGCCGCAGTTAGTATATTCTCCTCTCCTCAAAGATTCTTGTGTGTGCATACATTGTTTGCATATAATAATTATATACCTGTTTAAAGTGGTGTGCGGGTACAAACATGTTTTGTCCATTTCCCCAAGCTTAATTTGTAAAATGGAGCACAAGAAAAGTAGCTATGAAAATTATTGAACTACTGTTTGCACAGTACAGGGGAGCCTGTTTAAGTTGACGCCCCCCTGATTGGCTGACTCACATCAACATAAGCGGTTGTGGACATAACTGCAAATAGAGATTGCTTGCACATATACTTGTGACTTTCACCAGAGACAAGAAGAATGGACGATTATAAAATAATTGTTAAACCTACATACCTCGTACATGAGCTAATGTTTCTTTTGATTGCGAACAATATAAAAATGATAATGACGTTCCTGAGTTTGTGGTTGTAGAAAGGCAGATGGAGAAATAACCTTTGTTCCTATGTTGAAGTTTTAAAGGTCAGCGGCAGTTCCATTCTGACATAACCACAAATCTGCTTTTATTTCTAAGAACAAGAATAGACTGTCGAGTTTCAGATGAAAGTTCTCTTTTTCTGGCCATTTTGAGCGTTTATTCGACCCCACAAATGTGATGCTCCAGAAACTCAATCTGCTCAAAGGAAGGTCAGTTTTGTAGCTTCTGTAACGAGCTAAACTGTTTTCAGATGTGTGAACATGATTGCACAAGGGTTTTCTAATCATCAATTAGCCTTCTGAGCAAATGAGCGAACACATTGTACCATTAGAACACTGGAGTGATAGTTGCTGGAAATGGGCCTCTATACACCTATGTAGATATTGCACCAAAAACCAGACATTTGCAGATAGAATAGTCATTTACCACATTAGCAATGTATAGAGTGTATTTCTTTAAAGTTATCTTCATTGAAAAGTACAGTGCTTTTCCTTCAAAAATAAGGACATTTCAATGTGACCCCAAACTTTTGAACGGTAGTGTATATATAAATAAATGATGTATAGGAGCGCGCACTTTGCCGATGATGTCACGTTATCGATGGGAAAATGCATTCATAGACAATATGATTTGCCTGAGCGGCTAGGAGACATCGAGAGTAACAAGCGGTAGAAAATGGATTAGAAAGGACAGATTTTAAAAATAATAATAATTACCGTTTTTTCCGGACTATAAGGCGCACTTAAAATCATTGTTTTCTCTCAAAACTCGACAGTTCGCCTTACAACCTGGTGCGCCTAATGTAAGGAATAAGTTTGGTTGAGCTTACCCACCTCGAAGCAATTTTACTTGGTACATGGTGTAATGATAAGTGTGACCATTAGATGGCAGTCAAACATAAGAGATAAGTGTATGTTTAATGTGCTTCAACATGCGAGTATTATTATGGTGTGCATATAAGGTAAGACATTATCTGGCGTTTTGTTTCGCAATATTATGCAAAAGCAACTTGTCTTACCTTCAAGTAGCTGCTGATCTGTATTTGGGATCTGCATAAATCCTGAAAAAATGCGCGCCTCCGCCTTTGTAGTCCGTGCCGACACCATAGTCGATAAGCTTCTTCTTTTTCTCTATCTTCTTATGTGGCATTCATCCTCTGTTGTTGCCATTTCTAATATACAGTAGTGGAAAGTTCTTACTTATATCTGTCAGTAAACTTGCCATGAAAGCGCTAAAACAAACCGGTATAGTGAGTTTACATTATTCACCCTAGGAACTTTAGCTATTAGAGTTCCGGTCGGACGTTTTTTCACGGGCCACATTTCTGGTGTTGTTGTTTACGGATGAGGAGATTCTGCTCCGTTATTGATTTAAGTAAAGCCTGAATGTCATTAAAACAGTTAGCTCCATCTTTTGACACTTCTTCCACTACCGTTCTTACACACTACACCGGTTCAACAAAGATGAAGCGGCCGAAGGTGAGCCACATAAATAAGACCGCCCACAAAACGGCGCATCCGGAAACGACTGTCAGAAAGCGGCTCGAACATCATCTGTAAAACATAATCTATGCAACATTTTGACCAAAGAACCACCATAACATGTTATGTAGACCACAAGGAAGTGTTTTCAATATAGAAAAAATTATAATAATATGACTCCTTTAATGTGCCCTATAATCCGGTGTGCCTTATATCTGGAAAAAAAAAAAAAGACCATTCATCGGCAGTGCGCCTTACTTATAATGCCGTGTGCCCTTTGGTCTGGGAAATACGGAAAAAACATTTTTTTTTTTTTTTTGTAACTCGGGACTTCCCGCGGACCGGATTTTGGAAGCTGGCGGGCGGGATCCGTAGTTTGGGGACCTCTGCTATAACAAATGTTGACATAAACGGACCGATGTTTCGGAGAAATTACCAGTTTGGCCTTCAAATTTTATGCCAGCAAAAACAGTCAACAATGTACTGTATGTCAACGTCGACTTAAGCCAGGATTCTTTAGTAATTGCTGGGTTGCATGTGACGTTGCTGCCGCCTCGAACTCATGCATATGGGAATGCGGGTAAACAAGGGTAATTGTTGCATATAGTCAAGTGAAAGCAAAGCGAAAACGTTGCATACATGCTGTTCTTGCATGTAGAAATTGTTCCAAATGGGGTTTTGAAAACATTTTTTATAGAGTAGCCTATCATAAAGGTAAAACAGGCACAGAAAGAGTATACAGCACCCCTATTCAACTGGTGGCCCGCCAAAGCTTTTAAGTTGGCCCGCCGAACAACACCCAAAAAGGTTTGAAGAAACCATTCAAAAAAGAGTTTCTCATGTATGCGGTACTCCCGCCACCCTGGAGGGGGAAACAGCGCAGCATATGTGTCACTATAAAGCAGCAGTGGGTGAGGAGAAGAAGATGGCATTATCGACCCTAAAAAATCGAAATAAATTGATAAAAATCTGACTTTTAACAGCGACTGGACAACAAAGTGGCGATCAAAACTGGTTAAATACATGTAGTCGTTGTCCCAATGCCAATATTTTTGTACCGGTACCAAAGTGCATTTTGATACTTTTCTAGATATAGGGGACCAAAAAAATTGCATCATTGGCTTTATTTTAACAAAAAATCTTACGTTACATTAAACATACGTTTCTAATTGGAATCAAAGAACAGTTTTGGCCTTAAATACAATAGTGAACACACTAGACAACTT
The DNA here is from genome assembly GCF_033978785.1 of Entelurus aequoreus. NCBI lineage: Eukaryota > Metazoa > Chordata > Actinopteri > Syngnathiformes > Syngnathidae > Entelurus > Entelurus aequoreus. The sequence continues at coordinate 57,694,006 of NC_084739.1, forward strand.
GTCTTTTAGAAGTAAATAAGCAAACAAAGGCTCCGAATTTGGCTGCTGACGTACGCAGTAACATATTGTGTAATTTCTCATTCTATTATTTTGTCAAACATTATGAGGGACAAGCAGTAAAAATTGTTTATTCATCTACTTGTTCATTTCTTTTACATAACACTTATTCTTCTGTTGTTTGGATGCTTGACATTAGTTTTTGATGATACCACAAATTTAGGTATCGATCTAGGGCTGGGCGATATATCGATATACTCGATATATCGCGGGTTTGTCTCTGTGCGATATAGAAAATGACTATATCGTGATATTCGAGTATACGTTCTCACGCAGTTGCTTTTAGCTGTTGGCATTTCACTACAGGCTCTTCCCACTCTTTGTTGTCTCTCCTTCTCACAGACAGCAAGCGCACCTTCTTACATACGTCACATACGTATACGCCCTCGCGGAGCAGAGAGGTAGCGGCATGGGTAACGTTAGCTGTGGTGCGAGCGGTAATACGAGAGAAAGAAGGTGCGAATCTGGTAACAAATGAAGGAAGAATTAATTCCCAAGAAAAACAGCAGGGGGTCCATCGTCTGGCGGTGATTTGGCTTTAAGCGGGAATATGTCGAACACACAACCGTAATTTGTCAAGTGTGGGGCAAAAGCGTTGCTACAAAAAGTAGCATTACTGCTAATATGTAGCATCATTTGAAAAGTCACCTGCTAGAGAATGAAGAGCGCTTACTCCGCATGTCAGCATCTCCATTCCAGAATGCCGAGGCAACCATTTCCACATCAACACCGTATGAAAAAAAATAGTGAACAGAAGAAGGTGATAACGTCCGCAGTAACCTACCACATAGCGATTTGATTTCCTATTATGCAGCTTATTTTTATTTGACAGTTATTGAAATTTCTTGTGTAACATCATGCACAAAAGTGCACTTTATTTGTTTTAAACTATTGTAGTGGCGTTCTGTACAAAAAGTGCACTTTAATTTAGTGTTGTTTTGATATGTCATCTTAGTGACATCATGCACAAAAGTGCACTCATAACTTGTTTAAAATGTCTCTAACAATCTTGCACTTTCTGTTTTGAAATGACATGAATGTTTGTGCCACTGCTTAATAACTGTTTAATAAATACAGTTTTGGTCAATTGACTTAGTTGTGATTTCCCTCTCTGCATGAAAGTTTAAAATGAGCATATATTAATGCAGTATGAACAAGAATGTTTTAATGTAGACACATAGAATCATACTGGTGTGATTATATGCATCAAGTGTTCTTTCAAGGCTAAGGCAAAATATCGAGATATATATCGTGTATCTTGACATGGCCTAAAAATATCGAGATATTAAAAAACGCCATATCGCCCAGCCCTATATCGATCCCATACCAAATAGTTACAGGGTCATATTTAAAGTCCTCACGTGTCCTGGCACATATTTCCTGAGTTTATAAACATAATATAATTTATTTTTAAAAAGGAATCATTGTAGTATCGACTAGATACGGCTCTTGTACTTGGTATCGTTACAGTGGATGTCAGGTGTAGATCCACCCATGGCATTTGTTTACAATCAGGAGCACTAGCTTGCTGTTGTCTGTTAGCTATTGTATCCTCCTACGGTGTGTAGTGAAGCATGTGAGGCATGTTTTCTTGTGCATTCCTTGTCCTGCAGGGATGATACTTGTAAGAAACTTACTTTATTTGTCGCCATGGAGGCGAGGATTAGTGATTTAGAAGTAGCTAAAACACTGCCGACGGCCGATGGACGTTAACCACTAGCTATTTATGTTTTAAAGCACCTCTTGCTGAGCGGTGTTTTAGTGTTATAGCTTCACCTTTCTCGTTAGTTTTCAAGCCAAAATGCATCCATTCTCCATTTCTGTCTAAACTTTGTGTCTGCTTGTAAGTAATCGGTGTGTGTGCGTTGCCAAACATGCTCCTCTGCTCGTAAAACCAGCGACGTGACGACGTCATGGCCGTAAAAAATAGGTAACCAGTATTTTTCAAAGGCAGTATAGTGCTGTTTTAATTCATTAGTACCGCAGTACTTTATTAGTACCGAGAAACCGTACAATCCTAACATGTAGCGCTGAATTTGACCAGCAGAGGGCGATAAAGCTACACCTTAGGTTTAATTGTGTTAAACCACATTTGTACAATGTTTGCTGTGTGTATCAACACAGAAACTTCTTTTTAATCTATGTAACATACACAATGGAAATTATTTATGTAAAATTACACAATGGACGTTATACTTTAGTAATGTTTATATTTTCAGTCTTACAAACCTAAATAAAGGAAGACGTACAAAGAAATAAAACTGAGGAAGAAAAATTGTTAAAAAAAAAGTAACGTCAATCATCAAAAATAATGAATACATTGACAGTGCAGTGTGAAAGCTGATGTGTTTACTTTGTAAATAAGTAAACACAGTCTCAAAGGAATAAACCCTGCAGAGGCTCTTTCTAAACATTAACATTTGATGTCCGGCCCCTGAGACCTCGGGCTCTTGAAACTGCGACACTCTTCATTACGTAGTTGAACAGCCCTGGTATACAGTGTTGTTTGTAGGTAGGTGAGGGTGAGCAAATCAATGTAATTCATTGTATGTGATAAAAGAGAATAAGGAAATATTAATTAATGGATCTTGAATTTTTGTCTGACTATAAATGTGATCTTGAATAATTCAATGATCTCAAGAATGTTTACTATCAGTATCAGCATTGGTATGACCAATACTGCCTTTGTATTTACTTTACCAATTTTGTAGTTTCACCCAAAACTAGGGGTGTAACGGTACGTGTATTTGTATTGAACCGTTTCGGTACGAGGGGTTCGGTTCGGAGGTGTACCGAACGAGTTTCCACACGAACATATTAAGTAACCGCCTAAGCTAAAGTCTTAACAAGCTGCTCCGCTTCCTTCTGCCCGTCTCTGTCAGTACTCTACACAGCACCCAGCATTGTCCCACCCACACAACCATCTGATTGGTTACACGCGGAGCGGGAACAGCCAATCAGCAGTGCGTATTCAGAGCGGTAACAGCCAATCAGCAGTGCATATTCAGACCGCATGTAGTCAGTGCTTAGCAGGTAAGCATCAGGCAGCGAACTCTCACCAAATTATAATAAACACCTCCCAGTCAACTACTAGTAACATCACTATAAGCCCGTTGACGTTCTAGAAATATAAACTGCAGCTCAGCTCGGTCACAGTCCTGACTTGAGGTGAAGGCTAATTCGCTTTTAGCGTAACGTTAGCTCATTTTGCGGTGTGTGTGTGTGTTATGGACAGCAAAGCCCTGTCTGTCTGTTATTTTACTTTACCTTTTTCTGTGTTGATTGAGCTGTGTTGAAGAAGCAAAAAAGGACATTATGTTAAATGAAGAGTTTCTGTCTCTGATAGTTGATATAAAAATGTAACTGCATCATAAAGCCTACTTGAACTCCATTGTGTTCAGGGATGAATAGTCTCTCCTATTGCTATTGTACTATTTTTTCAGCCATAGTTACATTAATCATTAGTAATGGAGCAGCCTAGTTTTGAATGGCAGGGTCCCTACTATCACATGTTGATAAAAATATAACATTTACATAATACAAATCAACTACAGGCTTCCCAAATGTTGTAATAAATTAAGCATAATGAGTTGACTTGAAACTGTTTAATGTTGCACTTTTTATATGTAGAAGAAAAGTTTTGTCATTTGATTTAGTCCGAGCAACAACTTGAGGCAGTTTAATGTTGATTAACGTGGGCAGAATTATTATAGTGTTCCCAATGTAAAAAGGATAAAGCCATTATTTACAAATTTGGTAAATAACCAAAAAATTGTATATTTTGTTGTTTTCTTATTGTACCGAAAATGAACCGAACCGTGACCTCTAAACCGAGGTACGAAGCGAACCGAAATTTTTGTGTACCGTTACACCCCTACCCAAAACTAATATAAAGTATCCAAACAAGAAGAAGAGTTTACAATAAATTATCAAGTAGATTATAAATTTTGAGAAAAGTATACAACTAGAAATAACGCAATATATACTATCCATTGCCCTTTGAGTTGAGTTTTTTCCTGCCCTGATGTGGGATCTGAGCCAAGGATGTCGTTGTGGCTTGTGCAGCCCATTGAGACACTTGTGATCAAATAAACTTTGATTGATTGATTGAATGTTACCGCATACGTCAGTGGTCATCAGCCCGTTTTAAAATAGGCATACTATAATTTATATGCCAAATAATATAACATATATTGCTATTGTAAGAAGCTGCACTAAATATCGCCCATCCATTCCCCTTATGTCATCAGCCTAAATTAAATAAGTGACCCAGAACTTTTTTTAGAGGGGTTACAGTGTTGGCGTTAACAAACTTTTTGTGTCTTTTTACGCATTGAAATCAGAAAGGACGCGAAATTCCGGGAAGTCCACGCGTCACCAGGATGCTGCTTTTTTTTTTTTTTTACTGATTATTGCTTTCCGCCGATGTTTTATTTACTGTATTTCCTGGACTATTAGGGTTGAGCTTACCCACTTTAAAGCTTTTGAATCATTGAAAGGGGTGAAAAGGGTCTTAGACGGAAGATGTCAAGAAAAGCTGTCACGCTGTAAGATCATGGCCAATTTTAATGAACTTATTGATTTTGAACTCCCCATATATAAATGAATGAAGGGCATTCTTACTCAACAGCCATATATGTCACACAAAGGGTGACCGTATAAACAATGCCAACACTGTCATAAACATGTGCCATATTGTGAAACCACACTAAACAAAAATGACAAACACATTTCGGGAAAATATTTGCACCGCAACACAACATGAACACAACAGAACAAATACTCAGAATTCCCTGCAGTACCAACTCTTCCAGGACGCTACACTATTTTATTTGGTACAGGGTGAAATTATAAGTGTGACCAGTAGATGGCAGTCAAACATAAGAGATAAGTCTCAAGTAAACAACACCAACATTTCAAATGTTCCATTGAAAATATAGAACATTACACACGGCGCTCAAAAATCTATCAAAATATTTTAGTAGTAAATGCTTTAGTGCCATTTCTAATATAAAGTAGTGTAAAGTTCTTACTTATATCTGTCAGTAAACTCGCCATGAAAGCGCTAAAACATATCGGTGTAGTAAGTTTACATTATTCACCCATTGAACTTTAGTTATTGGAGAGTTCCGGTCGGACGGTTTTTCACGGGACACATTTCCAGTGTGGTTGTTTCCGGATGAGGAGATGCTGCTCCGTTATTGATTGAAGTAAAGTCTGAATGTTATTAAAACAGTTAGCTCCATCTTTTGACACTTCTACCACTCCCGTCCGTCCTTGCACGCTACACCGCTACAAAAAAGAGGACGGGGAGAAGACGCTGTCGAAGGTGAGCCATGTAAATAACACCGCCCACAGAAAGTGGCTTGAAGATCTGTAAAACATAATCCATCCAACATTTTGACCAAAGAACCACCATTACATGTTATGTAGACCACAAGGAAGTGTTTTCCATTTAGAAAAAAATAATAATAATTAGAGATGTCCGATAATGGCTTTTTTGGCAATATCCGATATTCCGGAATTGTCCAAATCTTAATTACCGATTCCGATATCAACCGATACCGATATATACAGTCGTGGAATTAACATATTATTATGCCTAATTTTGTTGTGATGCCCCGCTGGATGCATTAAACAATGTAACAAGGTTTTCCAAAATAAATCAACTCAAGTTATGGAAAAAAATGCCAACATAGCACTGCCATATTTATTATTGAAGTCACAAAGTGCATTATTTTTTTTAACATACCTCAAAACAGCAGCTTGGAATTAGGGACATGCTCTCCCTGAGAGAACATTAGGAGGTTGATGTGGGCGGGGTTAGGGGGGCGGGGTTGAGGTGGGGAGGGGAGGTTGTAGCGGGGGGTGTATATTGTAGCGTCCCGGAAGAGTTAGTGCTGCACGGGGTTCTGGGTATTTGTTCTGTTGTGTTTATGTTGTGTTACGGTACGGATGTTCTCCCGAAATGTGTTTGTCATTCTTGTTTGGTGTGGGTTCACAGTGTGGCGCATATTTGTAACAGTGTTAAAGTTGTTTATACGGCCACCCTCAGTGTGACCTGTATGGCTGTTGATCACGTATGCCTTGCATTCACTTGTGAGTGTGTGAAAAGCCGTAGATATTATGTGATTGGGCCGGCCTTTGGCTTCCAACGTTCGTGTACACAGCAGCGTTTTAAAAAGTCATACATTTTACATTTGAAACCGATACTGATAATTTTGAAACCGATACCGATAATTTCAATACTACATTTTAAAGCATTTATATATTATCTTAAAGCATTTATATATTATTTCCGATATTACATTTTTAAAGCATTTATAATATATATATTATCGGACATCCCTAATAATAATATGACTCCTTTAATGCGCCCTATAATCCGGTGCGCCTAATATATGAAAAAAGATTCAAAATAGACCATTCATCGGCAGTGCACCTTATAATGGTCTGAAAAATACGGTTTATTTGCCGGGTCAAATGATTAATTATTTATTATTGGTCGACTTCAAAAGTAATGCACTTTCCGGTACAGTTTCTTAAATTTTGATTCGCCGAATCCATCCATCACAAATACTGCATTTGTTTTATTTTGTGTTATTTCTTTAATTAATTAAGTAACGTTTATGGCAACCTTTTTCCAAAACACAATATAGAACATGAGATATAACAGGATAATAGATACATTTATCATTTGTTTTCAAAACGTTTACAAAAAAGTGGGACCCCAAAAATTTACTGTGGGACCCCATTTTTATGACTTGATGGGGCCCCACTTTGAAGATTCCTAGCGCCAACACTGGGTTGAAAAGGAAACCATATAGAAAACCCGGGGGAATGTTGGTAATGTGGGCTCATAAAAGGCTGGGTTTGTTCAGATGTGATATGTTTGGTACACGTATACGTGCTGGCTGTCATGTTAAATAACCGACCTGAACGCAACTTTGTGTACATTCTACACTCTTATCAGACTAAAAGCCAAGCGAGACACGGCGTTGACCCACGTCGCCTCTGCAACGATCGTTTATAAAACCGTTAGATGACGTTTGTTCCCAAACTCTACTTCTGTGGCGACAACATTGTAGCACAATTAATAAGACAAGAGTTGAAAGTAGCAAAGTGACAGTGTCTACATCCAAAGTGGCTAGAAGATAAGCTAACTCACCAAGGATCTCTTTCCTTCTGTCAGCATGTGGCTGGTCAGTATAAACCCATTCGTAGTCGTCGCGGGTGGCCCGATTCCCCATCTTTAATGCTAGTTGTCACACCGGAACGCACCAATGTAGAGAAAAAGGAAGTCTTATGACTTTTTTTTGTAAAATGGTGGGCCTTCACTGTGGTGCCTTCCTCTTTGCCACCCCGCCCCTATGACGTCATCACACCGCATGCCTCTATAAATGCAAGTGTGACTACGACCTTGATTTTGTGTGTGTCGAAGAGCAAAAACAATATATCCCAAAAACAGTTCGATTTTTATTCCATATTTCCTACAACAAAAATGTTAAGCCCCAATCCAACGAACAAAATGTTTTTACTTTTTTATGCAATTCACCGGAACCAGAAGTTGCTACTTACAGTTAACACCGCGCAGTGTCCTGCAGGAAATAAATAAACAGAAATACAGATCGTGGAATAATATATTTTGTATACAAACGCAAAATACAACACTTCAATGTTTTCCCCTTCAGGATAGTCCTTGTTCTTGTCTTTAAATAGCGACTTCCGGTACCAGAATTTGAGAACATATATGTTTTCGGTCCATTTTTTTCATCGTTTCTGTTGGGTCACTGAATTTTATTTTAATGCTTAGGAATTGAAAAACAAAAAACGTGTAACCTATTTTTATGGGCTTTCCTCTTTGTGATGTTAAGTTCCTGTTATACGCTGTTATACAGTATATGCCTTGAGCTCTTATTTTGAAGGCGCTAAGAGCGGAAGTGATGACACGTTATAGTGGAGCGGAGGTTTTTGAAAGAAGGTAAATAAAGTGGTCCTCGTGTAAACTGGAGCCTGCGTGTTTGTTATTTTGTAGTTTCATACAGTATAGGCTACATTTATAAAGCCTCGGTTACATTACAACGTGTCATCACTTCCGCTCTTAGCGCCTTCAAAATAAGAGCTCAAGGCATATACTGTATAACAGCGTATAGAGGCTTTGCAGTCACGTGATAAAATCACGTGAGTTTGTGTTATGCCGCCATCTTGCCGGTCAACCGGTCAGCTCGTTCCTACGTGTTCGTACAGATTCAGTTTCATATCTGCGCTACATTTTCACCGATTTCATCCGAATTATGTCTGATTTGCTATCCAATTAAGTTGTGCATCTGGATGAAGAGTCCAAGAAATGTTACTGAGAGAAGTTGAACCTTGTTGGCACAACGGATCCGTACCTTTTACCGAGAAGCATGCTAAAATCACCTGAGCATTTTGCAACAGCCGACCTGCCTGAACTCTCATATCCAGACATTTATAATTACCTCGTCGATTCACCATCTCCGTACACTGGAAATGACCTTAAGGCATACAAGAGTCTGGATGCCTACAAGTATTTTACAGCAGGTTTTGTGCATGATGGGCTGATATGGCAGATTCCAAACAAGAATCGATGCCTTCTCATGACCAAGGTAAGGAAAATGCACCCAGCATTTTCAACAATCATATTTGTATCATCCCATATTGTATTATTTCACATTTTGTGAAACAAATCAGGGGTGAATAGTGTAGAATGATCGAGGGCGAGTTCTTTCTTTCTTTATGTGGTTTTATTGGAGGCAGTTTTCATGAACGTCCACCCAGTGCGGCAACATCACACAACAACAACAGTCACGTCTTACCTACCGTAAAGCAGTTCGTCTGCCGTAAACAGCAATGTTGTGACACTCTCAAACAGGGCAACACTGCCATCTAGTGTACATGCATATGTGACAAATAGTTTGTTTACATACCTGATATGAAGTGTTCATTGCATATCGTTGTGTAAATCGTAGGTTTCCATCGTTCACGACAAATCGCCGCGATCCATTTATCGCGTTTTTTGATGTTTGCATGGAATCTATAGAAGCACAGCAGGTTTCCGGCATTTCCAAGCTCAAATAGCAGCAGATCAAACATGAAAGCGTGTGTGAGTCGTTGACCGGCACTGAACTGGTGACCGGCAAGATGGCCGCCAAGCTAATGTCACGTGGCTGATGACGTCAGCTGCAAAGCCTCTATAACAGGAACTTAACATCACAAAAACAAAATTCATTATATTAAGAAATCTGTTATAATGAACAATTATAATCAGGGTGGTCTAAACTTTCTGGATTTCACTACACTAAACAACACCTTCAAGATGAATTGGATAAGACACTATTTGAAAGACCCTACCTCAATTTGGAACTTCATTTCTCATCATGTATTTTCTAACCTTGGAGGCCTGAAATTTTTGCTATTGTGTAACTACAGCATTGATAGGATTCCTGTTGCTCTTTCAAACTTCCACAAACAAGCCCTTCTGGCATGGTCTCTTATATACAAGCACAATTTCTCACCTACCAAATACTTCATTTGGAACAATAAAGATCAATCAATCAATCAATCAATGTTTATTTATATAGCCCTAAATCACTAGTGTCTCAAAGGGCTGTACAAGCCACAACGACATCCTCGGTGTCGAGTGGGTCTGATATAATATTGTGAAAGTCCAACACATCAGCGAAAGTCCAGTCCATGGTGGGGCCAGCGGGAACCATCCAGAGTGGAGACGGGTCAGCAGCGTAGAGATGTCCCCATCTGATGGACAGGCTAGCGGTCCACCCCGGAGCAGAGTAGAAAAGAAAAGAAAAGAAACGGCAGATCAACTGGTCTAAAAAGGGAGTCTATTTAAAGGCTAGAGTATACAAATGAGTTTTAAGATGAGACTTAAATGCTTCTACTGAGGTAGCATCTCTAACTTTTACCGGGAGGGCATTCCATAGTATTGGAGCCCGAATAGAAAACGCTCTAAAGCCCGCAGACTTTTTTTGGGCTCTGGGAATCACTAATAAGCCGGAGTTCTTTGAACGCAGATTTCTTGCCGGGACATATGGTACAATACAATCGTCAAGATAGGCAGGAGCTTGACCGTGTAGTATTTTATAGGTAAGTAGTAAAACCTTAAAGTCGCATCTTAGGTGCACAGGAAGCCAGTGCAAGTGAGCCAGTATAGGCGTAATATGATCAAACTTTCTTGTTTTTGTCAAAAGTCTAGCAGCCGCATTTTGTACCATCTGTAATCTTTTAATGCTAGACATAGGGAGGCCCGAAAATAATACGTTACAGTAATCGAGACGAGATGTAACGAACGCATGGATAATGATCTCAGCATCGCTTGTGGACAAAATGGAACGAATTTTAGCGATATTACGGAGATGAAAGAAGGCCGTTTTAGTAACACTCTTAATGTGTGACTCAAACGAGAGAGTTGGGTCGAAGATAATACCCAGATTTTTTACCGAGTCGCCTTGTTTAATTGTTTGGTTGTCAAATGTTAAGGTGGTATTATTAAATAGATGTTGGTGTTGAGCAGGACCGATAATCAGCATTTCCGTTTTCTTAGCGTTGAGTTGCAAAAAGTTAGCGGACATCCATTGTTTAATTTCATTAAGACACGCCTCCAGCTGACTACAATTCGGCGTGTTGGTCAGCTTTAGGGGCATGTAGAGTTGGGTGTCATCAGCATAACAGTGAAAGCTAACACCGTATTTGCGTATAATGTCACCTAGCGGCAGCATGTAAATACTAAAGAGTGCAGGGCCAAGAACTGAACCCTGGGGAACTCCGCACGTTACCTTAACATAGTCCGAGGTCACATTGTTATGGGAGACACACTGCATCCTGTCAGTAAGATAAGAGTTAAACCAAGACAAGGCTAAGTCTGACATCCCAATACGCGTTTTGATACGCTCTAATAAAATATTATGATCAACAGTATCGAAAGCGGCGCTAAGATCAAGAAGCAGCAACATAGATGAAGCATCAGAATCCATCGTCAGCAATAGATCATTAGTCATTTTTGCGAGGGCTGTCTCCGTAGAGTGATTTGCCCTGAAACCGGATTGAAAAGGTTCACAGAGATTGTTAGTCACTAAGTGTTCATTTAGCTGCTGTGCGACAATTTTTTCGAGAATTTTCGAGATAAACGGTAGGTGGGACACCGGCCGGTAGTTCACCATGAGGTCAGGATCGAGGTTAGGTCTTTTGAGTAGAGGATGAATAACCGCTTTTTTGAATGCTAGAGGAACAGTACCAGAGGAAAGTGATAGGTTTATAATATTTAACACTGATGGACCTAATAAAACAAAAAGCTCCTTGATAAGTTTCCCAGGAATTGGGTCAAGTAAACATGTTGTTTGTTTTGTCCCATTTACACATTTTAACAATTCCTCCAATGTTATTTCATCAAAGAGAGAGAAACTATTTTGGAGGGCAATGTCCGTCGTATATACAGTCATATTTGTGTTAATAGAACCCAGTTGTGGCTGGGATGCATTGTCTTTAATCTCTTTTCTGATGAGTTCAATTTTCTTATTAAAGAAATTCATAAAGTCATCTGCTGAGTGGGTGGAGCTACTGTGAGGAGTCCCTTGTTGGGTTAGCGATGCTACTGTACTAAATAAAAATTTAGGATCATTTTTGTTGAGGTGGATGAGATTTGAGTAATATTTAGCTTTAGCTGAGGTAAGCATGCGTTTATAAGTTATTAAACTATCACTCCATGCTTGATGGAAAACCTCAAGTTTAGTCGCACGCCATTTGCGTTCCAGCTTTCTACATGATAATTTCTGGGCTTTAGTTTCTTCTGTAAACCATGGGGTACGCCTTTTAGGGGCCCTTTTTAGCTTTAGCGGTGCTACAATATCAATGGTGTCGCGCAGGGCGTCGTTAAAGTTGTTAGTGAGGTTATCAATAGAGCCCACATAATTTGGGAAAGGTGCCATTACTGAAGGCAGTAGGTCAGTAAGAGTCGTCGTTGTGGCAGTATTAATGTTGCGGCTGCTATAGTAGTTATTATTATTATTATTCGTTTGTTGACAATGAGTCCGAACTTCGAATTTTATAAGGTAATGATCGGACATTACTTTAGTGTACGGGAGTATCGTAACTTTAGAGGTGGTGACACCCCTGACAAGCACTAGATCTATCGTATTACCGTTGCGATGCGTGGGTTCATTTATTATTTGTGTAAGACCACAGCTATCAATTATAGTCTGGAGCGCCACGCATGGAGGGTCCGATGGGGTATTCATATGGATGTTAAAGTCTCCTATTATGATTATATTGTCGGCGTGCGTCACTAGATCAGCAACGAACTCTGAAAATTCATTGATAAAGTCCGAATAGGGCCCAGGGGGGCGGTAGATGACAGCCAGGTGGAGAGGCAGCGGTGTGACAAACCTCATAGTGAGCACCTCAAACGAGTTATATTTATTATTTAGGTCCGAGGTAAGGCTAAAGTTTTTGTTGTATATTAGTGCAACACCCCCACCCCTTTTAATGGGGCGGGCAATATGCGTTCCCGCATAGCCAGGAGGAGACGCCTCACCCAGCGCAAAAAATTCGTCTGGTTTGAGCCAGGTCTCGGCTAAACCAACGACATCAAGATTGTTGTCTCTGATGACTTCATTAACTAATAACGTTTTGGAAGACAATGACCTTATGTTTAAAAAGCCCATATTATAGGTAGTGGGCTGTTTTGAGGAGTTTTTGTTGAAAGTATCCGTAGTAGCAATATTAATAATGTTACGTTTATTATGCATAGTGCACTTTAAATAATTTCGACCATATCTAGGAATTGATATGACAGGAATTTTTAGATTGTTTGCCACCTCAGTAAAATGCATGTCCACCTCTGACGCAGAAAAAACATTATGTGAGTTGTATATTATTCTAGAAGAATTGCTATGTGTGCAGGGATTATCCAGCCTGGCGCTGGCTAGTTCTAGTTTAACAGACTCCTTATTAGCGCTTCTTTGTGGATTAGCATTTAGCTTTTTCGTTAGCCCCGCTAACAACAAAGCATTTAGCTTTGTTGTTAGCCCCGCCCGACACCCCCGCTTCTGCTTCCGAGCGCACCGCTTACGTCTCTTTCGCTGACCGTCTCCGCTGGTAGTCGACGCCGCTGCTTCAAAGGCCACTGCTGGATGTAGCTCGCGAAGAATTCCCAAGCTAGCGAGCAGGTCCATCGTACACGCATCTATCAGCCCAAAATGGCCCGATCTCTCCACATCCAGAATTGTAAGTCGGTCGTAAGTGATCGCGGAGTGAACACGCTGTGAGCCAGCCATGAAATTGACTGAATTGAGGGGTATTTTTGCCCTCACTTCCAGGAGCGCTCGCACGAAGCCGCTGCTCTGAAGCGCAGCCATCTTGGATCTGAAGATGAAGGATGAAGGATGAAGATATGTTACAAAAGGAAATCTCTTTTCCTCAACAATTGGTTCAACAATGATATTATTTTAGTGAGTCAGCTTTTCAATAAGGAAGGTCAACTTTTTAATTACCAAGAATTTCTCAACCACTTTAAGGTCCCTGTAACTCCCAAACAATTTGCCATTGTATTTGATGCCATTCCAACGGGTGTTGTTATGTTGTACAGGGCTTACTCATCTCCTCTTTCTGCTGTAAAAATTGTGAATGATCCACTTGACACTCCTGTGGGGAAACTTTGCTTTGATCAGAAAAATAACAGAAAAGTCCGCGGCTTATTCCAAAATGATTGTGTGTCTGTCTCCTATGTAATTGCGCTCTGGAATAATATTGTGAATGACATCTGCTGGGTCAAAACATGGTCCCTTCCTAACAGGTATTTACTTACCAACAAAGTCAAAGAGATATCTTTTAAAATCATTCATCGTTATTACCCTGTAAAGACTGTGATCGTTAGATACAAGAAGGACATTGATGTTACCTGCACCTTATGTAACATGCATCCAGAGACTGTTTACCACCTGTTTTGGACTTGTGAAAGCACTCGATCACTATGGCAGGGCATCTGTCGCTTCATCCTGGACAATATTCATGACAAATTTGTGCTTTGTTTTAAAGATGTGATATTTGGTTTTACACTATATGAACAAAAATTTGAAAAGGAATTTTACCTTTGCAACCTCATTATACTATTGGCTAAGTTTTATATTCATAAATGTAAGTTTCTCAATACCCGACCTGTCTTTTGTGCCTTTAAAAAAGAGTTAGAACTGTACATCAAGACACTCTCTACCTCTAGCAACCAGAAAGCTGTGAAGACGATTATGCTGTGTTCCAAATTTGAGTTGTTTACTGAAATTGAGTGAGCCTATGGCTTTGCACTTTGTTTATATTATATATATGTTTTTTTTGCATTCTATTTTAGTTACTTTGACTTTATAACCCCCTGGCGCTGCTTTGTATTCTTTTTGTACTGTTTTGTACTACTTTTGTACTTATTTGATTGTTAAAATGTTGAAATGTATAAATAAAACTTAAAAAAAAAAAAAAAAAAATATTTTTTTTAAATAACTTAACATCACAAAGAGGAAAGCCCATAAAAATAGGTTACAAACGATTGGTTTATTTGAATTTTATTTTTGAAATGCAAAAAGAACATACAAAAACAAAACTTTCTTTTTTTGGTGTCGAAGAGTAGTAAATATATATATATATATATACTACTAGAGATTTACATTTTTTGTTACATGAAATATACAGTAAAAATCAAACTATATATATATATATATATATATATATATATATATATATATATATATATATATATATATATATATACTACAGATTTACATTTTTTTTGTTACATGAAATATACAGTAAATATCAAACTGTTTATATATATATATATATATATATATATATATTACAGATTTACATTTTTTTTGTTACATGAAATATACAGTAAATATCAAACTGTTTATATATATATATATATATATATATATATATATATATATATATATATATATATATATATATATATATATATATATATATATATATATATATATATATTTATATATGTATATATATATATATATATATATATATATATATATATATATATATATATATATTTATATATATATATATATATATATATATATATATATATATATATATATACGACGAGCGCCGCCCGGAGGGTCTGCCAAAAAATTTGTCTGTTTCTTAGCTGTGGGCTGCAGCAGTCGTCAGTTGTTGTAATACACTTTTTCCACCACTTGTGGCAGTAATGACAATGTCAAAGCAGAAGAAGTCTGGAATTTAAGTCATAGAGAAGTTTCTAAGCGCAAAAATTATGACTAAAGTGGTGAAGTTTGTACTTTAATTTTTTAAAGAAACATAATTAATAATTATTCATTATTGTTTTTATTTTAGCACTACACAATTGTACGCAGCTGCTATAGGCTCGCTCGAGGGACAAGCTGTAGAAAATAGATGGATTGATAATTTGATGTAAATTTATTTTTCATCAGTTATTCATGAGCGCCTTCCAACGTAGTATATTTGGTTAGTACTTATGTTTCTAATCAGCATGAGCTAAGTCTAAAATGTATGTGTGAATTAAATAATAATCTTTGGGATTAACATGTGGTTTCATATCCTTTGACAAGGTTGTAAACTGTAAATAGGTTAGATCAGTGGTTCTTAACCTTGTTGGAGGTACCGAACCCCACCAGTTTCATATGCGCATTCACCGAACCCTTCTTTAGTGAAAAATAAAATGTTTTTTTTTTTTCAAATTCAAGACAAAGTTATATGTTTTTGGTAACACTTTAGTATGGGGAACATATTCTAAGTAACAAAGACTTAATTTAGAGTTTTTTGGACACTAGGGGAACATATTCTAAGTAACAAAGACTTAATTTAGAGTTATTTGGTTAGGGTTAGGGTTAGAGGGTTAGGGCCAGGGTTCGAAAATTAGGGTTATAATAAGGCCATGCCGAATAAGGCAATAATAAGTACTTAATAATGACTAGTTAAGAGACAATATGTTACTAATTTGCATGTTAATAAGCAACTAATTAATGGTGAATATATTCCCCATACTAAAGTGTTACCATGTTTTTTTACTGGTGCACAAAATGAACCATGCATGAACATCACCTTGTTCAAAGAACAAAACCAACACAGTGCATAAACTCACAACAAATTACACACCTGCAAATCAGTGTGAATCAGTGCTGTATCTGTAATACGCCGTTAGGGAGAAGTTTTTATTTACACAATAAATCGGGTGTGTTTTGACCTCCGCCGAACCCCTGAGCCCGACTCACCGAACCCCTAGAGTTCGATCAAACCCAGGTTAAAAACCACTGGGTTAGATATAATGATTGACAACTACTTAAAATCAAGTGTAAGATTACTAATTCAGTGTTAATATCTGAGTGGGTCCCGGAGTCCTCTGTAGTGGAAAAGTTGGGCTCCGATGACAAAAAGATTAAGAACCCCTCCATCCATCCATTTTCCTACCGCTTGTCTCTGGTATAATATATTTGAAGGTAGTTGCAATTTGACACACTAGATGGCAGTCGTGTACAGGCCATTGCAGAGCCGTGTGTAGAAAGAGTAAGGACACGTGGGTTTCAGACCAATCTCCCAATGATTGGTCATAAATACAAGCCAAAAGTTTGGACACACCTTCGCATTTCAATGCGTTTTCTTTATTTTCATGACTATTTACATTGTAGATTGTCAGTGAAGGCATCAAAACTGTCACCTGGGAAGTGAAAACCCTTTCAGGTGAACCTCTTGAAGCTCATCAAGAGTGTGCAAAACAGTAATCATTGCAAAGGGTGGCTATTTTGAAGAAACTGGAATATAAAACATGTTTTCATAATTCCGCGTTTCTACAAACATTTGTGAAAGAATGGGCCGCGCTCACGGGCTGAGTCATAGGATGCCACCTGTGCAACAAATCCAGTTGTGAAATTTCCTCGCTCCCAAATATACCAAAGTCAACTGTCAGCTTTATAATAAGAACATGGAAGAGTTTGGGAACAACAGCAACTCATCCACGAAGTGGTAGACCACGTAAACTGACAGAGGGGTCAGCGGATGCTGAAGCGCATATTGCAGAGATGTTGCCGACTTTCTGCACAGTTAGTTGCTACAGAGCTCCAAACTTCATGTGACCTTCCAATTAGCCCACGTACAGTACGCAGAGAGCTTCATGTAATGGGTTGCCATGGCCGAGCAGCTGCATCACCAAGTCCAAAGCAGTGTCCGATGCAGTGGTGTAAAGCACGTCGCCACTGGACTCTAGAGCAGTGGAGACGCGTTCTCTGGAGTGATGAAGCACGCTTTTCCATCTGGCAATCTGATGGACGAGTCTGGGTTTGGAGGTTGCCAGGACAACGTTACATTTCGGACTGCATTGTGCCGAGTGTGAAATTTGGTGGAGGAGAAATTATGGTGTGGGGTTGTTTTTCAGGAGTTAGGCTTGGCCCCTTAGTTCCAGTGAAAGCAACTTTGAATGCTCCAGGATACCAAAACGTTTTGGACAATTCTATGCTCCCAACCTTGTGGGAACAGTTTGGAGCGGGCCCCTTCCTCTTCCAACATGACTGTGCACCAGTGCACAAAGCAATGTCCATAAAGACATGGATGACAGAGTCTGGTGTGGATGAACTTGACTGGCCTGCACAGAGTCCTGACCTGAACCCGATAGAACACCTTTGGGATGAATTAGAACGGGGACTGAGAGCCAGGCCTTCTCGACCAACATCAGTGCGTGACCTCACCCATGCGCCTTTGGAAGAATGGTCGAAAATTTCTATAAACACACTCCGCAACCTTGTGGACAGTCTTCCCAGAAGAGTTGAAGCTGTAATAGCTGCAAACGGTGGACCGACATCATATAGTGTGTGTGTGTGTATATATATATATATATATATATATATATATATATATATATATATATATATATATATATATATATATATATATATATATATATATAAATAAATGTTCTACAATGTAAAAAAAAAAAAATGTCAATACCAAATCTTACTGGCACTGTTTTGGCTCCATATGCACAACTCTACATGTCCTAGGAATCCAACATGGAACTGGTTTAGTTGTCCATTGTCGTCATATAGGTAGACCAGAACTAGGTCACGAGACCTCAATATTAGCGGCCGCCGCTATACCCCAGACTTAGCTCAGGAATGGACAGCGAACACGCCAGATTGTTTTAAAAGTGAAATATCCAGAAAAGAAGATGCCAAGGCAGTGTGCTCATGCCATCTGTAGAAATAAACAGATTAAGAGCAACGGACTGACCTTCCACGAGTAACTGTTAAATGGGTTATACTTGTATGGCTCTTTTCTACCTTCAAGGTACTCAAAGCGCATTGACACAATGTCCACATTCACCCATTCATACACACATTCACACACTGTTGGCGGGAGCTGCCATGCAAAGGTGAAGTGTCTTGCTCAAAGACAACACAGATGTGACTAGGATGGCGGAAGCTGGGGATCAAACCAGGAACCATGAAGTTGCTGGCACGGCCGCTCGACCAACTGAGTGAGGTCGTACCGTCCGAGTGAGTTCAGGAGATTTTAAAAAAGGTTGAAATTAGTAATTTAAGGGTTGATTTATCACATTCACGTTTATTGCCCATACAATGTAGCATGGCTAAAATTAAGATTCTAACAGCACGCAGTTAAAAATGATCTTCCTGTTCATAAGTAGGCTTACTTACCTGTAGATCAATAATCAGTTCCCAATAAGCTTGTTCACCTGTGGGATGTTCCAAATAAGTGTTTAATGAGCATTCCTCAACTTTCTTAGTCTTTTTTGCCACTCGTGCCCGTTTTTTTTAAACATGTTGCAGGCATCCAATTCCAAATGAGCTAATATTTGCAAACAATAACAAAGTTTTCCAGTTCGAACGTTAAATATCTTATCTTTGCAGTCCATTCAATTGAATATAGGTTGAAAAGGATTTGCAAATTATTGTATTCTGTTTTTATTTACGATTTACACAACGTGCCAACTTCACTGGTTTTGGGGTTTGTACATACTGTACTGTTTATGTGCTGAAGTACCCTTTAAGAAGCTGAAATCAACCCCAAACGACATATTATTGATTCAAAATAATAGTTTGATATTGACACATCTCATCTGTACATCTCCCAAGGTTATTCTCTTGATGTATGCGCAGATGAGCCATGTCAATATTAAAATATTACTTTGAATCCCATTTTGGCAACCAAGAATACATTGATTTAATGAATGCATCCAAACACTTGATTAATATTCATTCTAGGCATGAACAAAGAACAGTTAATATTGCATGTAGCTTTTAAACAAGAAAGAGGTTTTAGCACATCAACATCGGACATACAACAGTTCTGCACAAATAATACCATAGAAATGGCCAGCTTTTTCATATTTTGGACACGATAAAGACTTGAATAATTTCAAATACATATCTTAACGATAACCATGATATAAGTGTTTGTCTTACATGTAGTAATCAGTTGTGGACAGACAAAGTGGCAGCATTGCAGCTTTGTCAAGCATGCACGCTCCCACGGCGGGAATGCATTTTTGTCAGGGGCCCCCCTGAAAAAAATTTAATGCCCCCCTTAAATATTTGTATGACTGAGGGGCCGGCCTGCTCACTTTATGCGTGTATATGTGTTATTTCCCGCAGTAGCAGCTGCCCAAACTCCGCCTCCAGGCGCTTCCTCTTCCACGTCATTTTTCCACACCGCCCCCGTGTCAAGCTCATGCTCCGCCTACTGACCGCCTCGGCCAGGGTAATTGACGGAAGGGGGGAAATGTTGCCATCGTCGTCCTGTGACCTGGTCTAGCATGCCAAGACAGTCACTCGGCGAAAAAAAAACAGGTGTGGATAAGACCTCGGGGAGATACGACCTCGCGGTCGCAGAAACTCCTCTCAGCTCGAAAAGATCAAAGATATAAAGACACAAATTAACCCCCAAAGAGTTTGCCTCACACTCTTTTTTGCACTTTCAGCACTTTGGTCACGGCAAGTCAATGGCATGAATGCTTCCAGCTTAATTTTTTCACCGGATTCCCTTCCTGATGCAACACTGGATGGGAATCGAACCCATGCAAGGCCCTACCGCAATAAACTTCAGCCACGTGAGGTAACGTTTTCCCTCACGGGCCACACAATAAATATCACTCTGTGGAGGGGGGCGTGGCCTGCGGGCTGTGTGTGCCAGGACCGGCCTCAAAGGCAACGACAGGTGAGTAGATGGCCTAGGTGTGCCTTGCTATCTAATCACCTGTCGCCTTTATTAGCAGCAGCCGGGATGAGACACGTGGTTGGAGTTGGAGTGGGAGCCAGAGAGAGAGAGAGAGACACGAACAAAGAGAAATACATTTTGCTGGAAAGCAAAAGCCTCTCCACATTTAAGAAAATAAAACCGTGTTGTACCCTGAAATCCGGGCTCTCGTGGCAGTGTGTGGTGGTCCGAGGAACCCACTAGAGGGCAACCTCTACACACTCTAATAACAATCTGATGATCCACACACTCTTCCTTACTTGCAGCAACAAGTCGTCTAAAGGAAGAGGACATATAATTATCTCTATCGAACCATCCATTTTCTACCGCTTGTCCGATAATTTCGCATAATCATGTCTCAATCCGAAAACCGTACTCACACGCTCCAGAAGGACAAAAAGAGACTGAACAGGCGATTGCGCAGCTGTATATATAGGCTCTGATTGTGCCCACAGGAAGGAAGTGTTAATGTGATTAACTTGCTCCATTGTCTACTGAAACAGCTCACCTTCGGAGAGAGTGGCCCACACAGTGGCGTGTTGACCTGATATGAAACCGAACAGTACAGAAAACTAGAATTTGCAATTCTGGTAAGAATTGCGTGTTGATGCCCTATGTGCGCAAGCCGCCGAGCAGCCAATATGTGTGAGTGGAACTAAAATGCTTCAATGTCCAGGGTGAGTGGAGTGCGTGGATGTAGGAACGGTTCGAATCGGTTGAGAAATGTGGAATATGGAGAGGTTTGTTATTGCCCATTGTTTTTCATAGGAGGGGGGTAATTCCTGGTAATTCCAGGTAATCGGGAAATTTTCTAAACCGGGAAACATGCTGGCTAGAATGTCTAGGGTGAGGCGAGTGCGTGGATGGTGGAACGGTTCAAATAGGATGAGGAATGTGGAAAATGCAGTCGATTGTGTATTTCACATGTATTGTCAGTGGGGAGAAAATTACCATAAATGCCAGGAAAACAGGGAATTTGGGGAAAGGGAAAACATGTTTTGCGTTCGATATATTGGCAGAGCAGTGAGGATGGTTGAAAACGGGTTTAAAAATGGAGCAACATTTAGAGAATTTAGGGTATTGTGTAAACTATGAATACATCCATACATTTGAACGAGAATTTCCTGGAAATTAGTGAAATTCGGGAAAACCAGGAATTTTCCAAATTATTGATAACAGCACTATTGTCCGAGATGATATGAATGGGTTGGTGATGGTGAAGTGAATGAATTAACTCATATTATGTTTTGCATATGGTGAATGTTCATATTCATCTTGGAGAAAGCAAACCACCAAGTTTAATTAAATAGCGGTATTTCAGTTTGAGCACATAATAAGATAAGGCCCCTTGGTTTGATATTCACAGGTGGATTGGATCACTTCTCTTAGGAAAGAGGCCTTAAATGGGACTTTGGAATGCAGTTGTATGACTTAAAGCAGTTGTTTTTCAGACACTTACACACAGACATCTCCTTTTATGGTCAGGGTGTGCTGTCCTGACTTAGCACACACACACACATAGGCAGGAAGGAGGAATATAAAACTGATGGTTTGGCTTCTCCAAAATAGGAGTGCCTCATTTTCTTGACCTGACCTCCTCCAGGGAACTGCAGTCCTGTATAATGATGCTTGCTTGTAATAAAGCAACTTTGGGTTCAGTGAAGCATCTCCTACGTCTCTTTTGATCCAGCCGCACTGCCGATGACAAGAACAGAAATACACTTTAATGGAATTTTTGAAATCAGTTGAAAAATGTTGACGTAGTAACCGTTTGAATCGAGAATGGGTATTTCGAAATTCCTGGAATTTCAGGAAAACCGGGAATTTGGACGGGAAAAAAGTTAACTTTTGTTGCCCCAACCATACTTGCCAACCTTGAGACCTCCGAATTCGGGAGCTGGGGGGAGGGAGGGGGCGTTACTGGGGGCGTGGCGTGGTTGGGGGCGTGGTTAAGAGGGGAGGAGTATATTTACAGCTAGAATTCACCAAAAGTCATGTATTTCATATATATATATATATATATATATAAGAAATACTTGACTTTCAGTGAATTCTAGCTATATATATATACTTATTTGTTTATATATATATATCCATCCATCCATTTTCTACCGCATATTCCCTTCGGGGTCGTGGGGGGCGCTGGAGCCTATCTCAGCTACAATCGGGCGGAAGGCGGGGTACACCCTGGACAAGTCGCCACCTCATAAATACTTGAATTTCAGTGTTCATTTATTTACACATATACACACACTTAACGCTCATTTACTCACTGTTGTACTTGAAAGTGCAATGCTTTGCAGCCAGAAGCACAGCTTGCTGCTTACTATAAAAAAAAACAACAACACTTATCTTTCACTATTTGAGTAGCCTTTGTTCTGCCATTTGCGTACTGGCGAACGATCTCTGAATCCGGGAACATATCCTTCACAGATTTGTTGAAGACATCTGCAAATGAGAATGGGATGTTGCTTCCAGCTATCAGCATAGCCATCTTTGTCTCTGCATAAATTACACCCTCGGGTCTCCATTGAACGAGGTGGCCCATAATACTGGGCTGTGACCGGTGCTGCGCTGCGGCCACTGTGTTCAATGGAGAAGTCTGTTCTACAAAATTTACAGGCAGCATACCCCTTCCCCTTCGAAATGTCCTGGATAAACTGAAATTCTTGTTTCCATTCCTTTTGGAACTTACAAGCGTATTTCTTCATCTTACTCGTCGTCAGCATCGCCATGGCTGTATCTTCCTCGTTCTTCTGCTTCGTCTCCTTGTTGTGTGCGCAGTTGTGCACTCTCCAAAAGCCGTAGATGTTATAACGTGATTGGGCAGGCACGCTGTTTATATCGTGGGAAAGCGGACGTGAAAACAGGCTGTCGACTCGTCACTCAGATCCTCATGGAGCTGGAGGGGGAGTGGGCTCCAGCTCCGACTGGAAATCGGGAGATTTTCGGGAGAATATTTGTCCCGGGAGGTTTTCGGGAGAGGCGCTGAAATTCGGGAGTCTCCCAGAAAATTCGGGAGGGTTGGCAAGTATGTCTAAGAGGAATGTTTTGAAGGTGGAATGGTTGAAAATGTGAACTGTGAACATTTTCCAGGAAGAGGTGAAAATAGGGCTTTGGAAAACCGGGAATTCTATGAATTGCTGGAATTTTTGGAAAATGATGGTTTGATTGTCCAAGGTGGAATGGTTTGAATCGGTTGAGAAATGTGGAAATTGTGCAAGTCCGAAAAAGGCCCCATTCATTTTCAATAGGCAAAATGTCCCAGAAAACCGGGAATTCTGGTTAATGTGGGATATTAAATAAAAATAAATATTCCCAGTTGATTGATTGATTGAAACTTTTATTAGTAGATTGCACAGTGAAGTACATATTCCGTACAATTGACCACTAAATGGTATCACCCGAATAAGTTTTTCAACTTGTTTAAGTCGGGGTCCACTTAAATTGATTCATGATACAGATATATACTATCAGATATATTCAATGGCGTCGTTAGCAACAGCATTGCTAGTCTTCGCCAGGCGGTACAGCATTAACCGTGTGGTTACAGGTCCAGAGTTTGGTAGTATTGTTGATCTTCTGTCTATCCTTCCAGTCAGGGGCTTATTTTGTCTGTTTCTATATGCAGTTAAGCACGATGCTATCACGTTAGCTCCATAGCTAAAGTGCTTCGCCGATGTATTGTCGTGGAGATAAAAGTCACTGTGAATGTTCATTTCGCGTTCTCGACTCTCATTTTCAAGAAGATATAGTATCCGAGGTGGTTTAAAATACAAATCCGTGATCCACAATAGAAAAAGGAGAGAGTATGGAATCCAATGAGCCCTTGTACCTAAGTTGCGGTCAGAGCGAAAAAAGATACGTCCTGCACTGCACTCTAGTCCTTCACTCTTACGTTCCTCATCCACGAATCTTTCATCCTGGCTCAAATTAATGGGGTAATCGTTGCTTTCTCGGTCCGAATCACTCTCGCTGCTGGTGTAAACAATGTGCAAATGTGAGGAGCCCTTCAACCCGTGACGTCACGCTACTTCCGGTACAGGCAAGGCTTTTTTATCAACGACCAAAACTTTATCGTCGATGTTCTCTACTAAATCCTTTCAGCAAAAATATGGCAATATTGCGAAATGATCAAGTATGACACATAGAATGGATCTGCTATTCCCGTTTAAATTTAAAAAAATCATTTCAGTAGGCCTTTAAGACCTTTGTTAGATCGGAATCGGGGTCGAGCCGAACATTTTTATACCAGAACGGTTCCGATCGTAGGAAAACTGTTTTTGGGCGGAATAATAATAATAAATAAATACTTTTTGGGTGGAGAATACTATGTGTGTGAATGCTTGGACTTTGACACAATGAATGGATGAAGTGAGGTTGATTAAAGAAAGGTGTAATAGCACCCTATCGCCTGTGGGAGGTAGCAACGGTCAAATGCACGACCTCTACTGCCTTGAAGCAGAAGGCCACGAAGAGGAAGACGTAGACGTCATAATTGACGTCACATCCACCCCACTTGCTCGATCAAAATGTCTGCCATTCTGGAGCGAATTGATAACCGTGTCGGTGCATTGGATTCCGACGTTGCACTAACAAAACACGCCGTTTCCTCGCTGGACCAGCCCCACCAGAACAACCCTCTTTTAGGACTACCTATCGTGGCCATTGAGACAATTCTCCATTTTTTGTCTTACGATGAAATCAGTCTGCTGCGCTCGGTAAGGACAAAAACCCTTCCTGCTAGTATTTACCTCGTAGTTTAGATGGTTATTTATACATAATGTCCACCTTTTCTTGTGTTAGGCATTCCGTTTTTTATATAGGTCATAAACGTGTTTTGATCTTGCGTAAGTGTTGTGAATTGTGTTACCCTGGCTCAAACACAAACAGTCCATACAGTTATTAATAGAATATTGTGACGGTTTTCTTTGAACGTCTGTGCGCTGATCTTGCCTTTTATCAAGTATGCTTACTGTATAAGAGATACAAGATACATATAGAATGCAAATTATGTAGAAATAATGTGTGAATGTAAAATTGACTGAGCTAGCCAAAAAACGTGGGAATGTTGGTGTTGGAAAACGAGAATTTGTGTAAAAAGTGGAATTTGAATGAGGTGAAAATGTGGATGCTGCAGTGGTTGATTAATGTGATTACTTAAACCATGTTGACATGCCACTTGGCGTCAGCACACTGGATACGATGCTAACAGTTAGCATGTGAACACCTAGCAAGATGGCATGAAGTACCAAAAGTGAAAAAAACAGTCTTAGTTTTTTAGATGCCATGTTGGTATATTCTATTTCATATATAATTTGTTTTTATTCCCCCCTTTTTACCAAAGTGAGATTTTATTTTTATTATATTTTTTGTAACCTGTTGCCAGCCCTTAGAACTCTGAAAAAAATGGCTATATACATATATGTGTGTATGTATCAGTGACGTGCGGTGAGGTTCATGGCTGGTGAGGCACTGACTTCATCACAGTCAGATTTACAAACATATGAACCCTAAAGAGTATGTTATTCACCATTTGATTGGCAGCAGTTAACGGGTTGTGTTTAAAGGCCTACTGAAATGAATTTTTTTTATTTAAACGGGGATAGCAGATCCATTCTATGTGTCATACTTGATCATTTCGCGATATTGCCATATTTTTGCTGAAAGGATTTAGTAGAGAACATCGACGATAAAGTTCGCAACTTTTGGTCGCTGATTAAAAAAAGCCTTGCCTCTACCGGATAGAAGCGTGACGTCGCAGGTTGAAGGGCTCCTCACATTTGCACATTGTTTACACCAGCAGCGAGAGGGATTCGGACCGAGAAAGCAACGATTACCCCATTAATTTGAGCCAGGATGAAAGATTCGGAATGAGGAACGTGAGAGTGAAGGACTAGAATGCAGTGCTCTGACCGTAACTTAGGTAAAAGGGCTCATTGGATTCCACACTTTCTCCTTTATCTATTGTGGATCACGGATTTGTATTTCAAACCACCTCGGATACTATATCCTCTTGAAAATGAGAGTCGAGAACGCGAAGTGGACATTCACAGTGACTTTTATCTCCACGACAATACATCGGTGAAGCACTTTAGCTACGGAGCTAACGTGATAGCATCATGCTTAAATGCAGATAGAAACAAAAGAAATAAGCCCCTGACTGGAAGGATAGACAGCAGATCAACAATACTACTATCAGGAGACACCGAACCAAACACTGGACCTGTAACTACACGGTTAATGCTGTGCCGCCTGTCAAAGCCTGGCAATGCTGTTGCTAACAAGGCCATTGAAGCTAGCTTAGCTACAGGACCTCCTCAGAGCTATGATAAAAACATTAGCGCTCCACCTACGCCAGCCCTCATCTGCTCATCAACACCCGTGCTCACCTGCGTTCCAGCGATCGACGGCGCGATGAAGGACTTCACCCGATCATCGATTCGGTCGGCGGCTAGTGTCGGATAGCGCGTCTGCTATCCTCAGTCCTCCTGGTTGTGTTGCTGCAGCCAGCCGCTAATACACCGATCCCACCTAGAGCTTTCTTCTTTGCAGTCTCCATTGTTCATTAAACAAATTGCAAAAGATTCACCAACACAGATGTCCAGAATACTGTGGAATTTTGCGATGAAAACAGAGCTGTTTGTATTGAGATACAATGTGTCCGAATACTTCCGTTTCAACCATTGACGTCACGCGCATACGTCATCATACATAGACGTTTTCAACCGGAAGTTTTGCGGAAAATTTAAAATTGCACTTTATAAGTTAACCCGGCCGTATTGGCATGTGTTGCAATGTTAAGATTTCATCATTGATATATAAACTATCAGACTGCGTGGTCGGTAGTAGTGGGTTGCAGTAGGCCTTTAAAAGCTCATACCAGCATTCTTCCCTGCTTGGCACTCAGCATCAAGGGTTGGAATTGGGAGTTAAATCACCAAAAATTATTCCCGGGCGCGGCGCCGCTGCTGCCCACTGCTCCCCTCACCTCCCTGGGGGTGATCAAGGGGATGGGTCAAATGCAGAGGACAAATTTCATTACACCTAGTGTGTGTGTGACAATTATTGGTACTTTAACTTAACTTAACTTTACACATACAAACTCTAGCACACAAAAAAACACATTTAATAAAAAAAACCGTTATTATGGTCTTACCTTTACTTATAAATGAAGTCCATGCGCCGCTGTTGTGCTGGATTAATGCACCCCCGCCGTAGAATGCACCCCCTGACGGGAGTGTTATATCAACTAAAGCCCACACTTAACCTTTCCACGTGCAAGATTGAATCTATTTAAAAAAGTTATTTAATAAGAAGCCAAAAAGTGCAAAAACAGTAATGTTTGTGTGAGAGGAGTTGTGAATGAATGAAATACAGGCATGTGATTTTTCCGTCTAAAGTCGGAATTCCGTCTTTTTTAATCTCGGGGAAAAGAAAAAAAAATCTCCCGTTTTTCCGTTTTTTTCCGACCCTAAATCAAGATTCGAGACATAGTTTATATTACGCCGTACTTGATTGGTCGATATGTTCCTTGTGACCAATCAGGATATCTGTTATGAATGATGACGTTAATAACGTCGTCATTCATAATGGTTACTACGGCCATTTTCCATATGTAAACAATGTCGGTTCTCGAGAGAAAGGACGCTTTACGAGTAAAAGAAATTGATAAACATGTCAAAAATAAGTTTCGATGGGACTGGATGGAAAGGGAAATCACTGATACTGTTGGGAAGAAGAAAGTTACGACTTTATTCAGTGATTTTATTCGGAAAATCGATCGTCCCGGAAAAGTTTTGTGCACGTGGTGTCATGATAATATTGACTATGGATCACGAGGTTTCAAGGCTTAGGAAGTACATGCGAAACGCCAAAAACATATGAAACAACTTGAAGCAAGGAAAACAAACTTTTCACTAGCTGGTACTTTTGGATGTCAACCGAAAGTGAGCAAACCTTACGGACTTCATCTTTTGTTTACATCGACAACTGCCGTAGACATCGAGAGGAAAGATCCACGCACTTCAGTTGCAGACAGGGTTGTTAATAATGAGGTAAGCTAAAAAATATTTGCTTGCGAAATACGCATGTTTGTTTTAAATATTAACCAATTATTGCTTAGCGAAATATAAATGGGTTTTTCTAAAAATAAAAAGCCACGTGAAAATATATTATGAAATTACAGAAATTCAAAGAGTCGCATTATTGAATCCAGTTAACAATTTATTTGAAATAAATTTGCATATAATACTTTTTTGTAATATTAAGTTCTTATGTAGTCTCTTGAAACTATTGTCAGTGGTGTAACAATCTTGAAGGTAAATATTTTCACACTTGTTTCATGCAATATGTCAGTGTCCTCACATTATTATTATTTCCTATTTTCAAATATGAGTAAACAATACTAAACATGTTTAATTATTTTCATAAATGTATATCCTATTTTGGCGAAAAGAATTAAATGTTTACATTACATGAACTGAAGTAATGTGGTAATACTGTAAATAAACTGTAGATAATAACACTGATCAATGTGACACCTGTGGATGTGAAATGAACACAAGATGTAAATATTAGTGACTAAATACTGTTGGGACTGAACCATATACAGTGATTCATTAGGATAATTGGGTTATGTATGTTCTATTAATGATGTTTTCATGTCTTTAAACACTAAAATATTTTCTTCAAATGGTGCTGTCTTTGTTAATTTTAGCATGTTAAATTGGTGAAAAACCAGGAGCTTGGACCTGGTTGGGGGCCTTCGTCCCCCAGACCCCCGGAAGTTTTTTCAGTCTTTTTCTTTGTGGTCAAATCACATGCCTGGAAATATGAAATCCGTGCTGCAGTCTGCAGGTGTACCTGATGTTGTGGCCCTGCAGTCATTCACAACTCCTCCAACACGAACATTATCGGCCGATAAATGCGTTAAAATGTAATATCGGAAATTATCGGTATCGTTTTTTTTTAGTTTTTTGAAATTTTTTATTTTTATTAAATCAACAAAAAAAACACAAGATACACTTACAATTAGTGCACCAACCCAAAAAACCTCCCTCCCCCATTTACACTCATTCACACAAAAGGGTTGTTTCTTTCTGTTATTAATATTCTGGTTCCTACATTATATATCAATATATATCAATACAGTCTGTAAGGAATACAGTCCGTAAGCACACATGATTGTGTGTGGTGCTGGTCCACTAATAGTACTAACCTTTAACAGTTAATTTTACTAATTTTCATTAATTACTAGTTTCTATGTAACTGTTTTTATATTGTTTTACTTTCTTTTTTATTCAAGAAAATGTTTATGATTTATTTATCTTATTTTTTTAATACATTTTTTATTAAACTACCTTATCTTCACCATACCTGGTTGTCCAAATTAGGCATAATAATGTGTTAATTCCACGACTGTATATATCGGTTGATATCAGTATCGGTTGATATCGGTATCGGTAATTAAAGAGTTGGACAACATCGGAATATCGGATATCGGCAAAAAGCCATTATCGGACATCCCTACCTAAAATGGAATATTGAGGAATACTACTAGTATAACTAAATAGATAGAAAAAAATGACTACCGTCTGCATCTGAAGTAAATAAGCTACAGCAACACCTTAGTTACATAAATCAATTTCCGGGACAAATGTGTAACTGCCAAAAAAAGAGAGGACTTAAAGGGGTGCCTTGAGTAAGGCCCCAGTTATGTAAATCACAGGTTTAGACCCCAGTGTTCTATTTTTGCTAGTAAGGTTGAATGTCAGTGCAAGGACCAGCCAATGTGTTTACAATCGTTCAAGTTTACACTTTGCACAATGATTTGTTATCTACAACAAGTATGTGATACAGATCAGATTCATACCAAATATTTAACAATACGGTTTCTTTATTTGCCTTTCTCCTTATTTAATTATTAATATCTATAAATGTTTTTGTTGTTTTTAAATAAATGACAACAACTCAGGTCTCATATAGAAAATAAATGTCACCATTTTCCTCATTTGTCCTTTTCACGTGTCCAGTGATTACAGCCTCTTTCACAATCTGCACCGGATGCTTGAAATGTAACACAAATATCCACATGCTGTGAGATCTCCTTTAGCTCCTCACATTGGAGTGCTGCAGCCACCATATCTGAGAACGCGCTGATGCAGCCTTGTTGAGGTTTTTGCTTCATGATGTACTTGAATTCAGCATACCGTATTTCCTTGAATAGCCGCAGGGGCGTTAATTAATTTAAAACCTCCTGTCACTCCTGCGTTTACCGGAAACCGGCGGGATGGCCGTGCATGCGGTAATTATTTTAAAACCTCTTCTCACTCCGGCGTTTACCAAGAGGAATCCATAAAATTTAGACGTGCGCTTTGAGTGTGATGTAAGCATACCATCATGAAAAGCACATTTAATTTAAAAAAACGTTATGGTCTTACCTGTACTTATAAATGGAGTCCATTTGCAGCTCCTTCTGACCAAAAGCATCGATAACTTGTTTATAGAAGTCTTCATTATTTTCTTTTTTCCGTTTTAAAAGTCTCTGTCTCGATGGAGATATTCCTTTAATTATTACCTCCTGCTTCCATTGAAAGTCCAGTTTAGAAAACTGTTTTATTTTAGATACCGGTATGTAATCCTCCATGTTAGAAGGAAGAAAAATAATCTCTTGCTGCGTGTGTTCACTTCTTCTGCAGTACCGGAAGTCGCAAGAAGGATCACTAGCGCGGCAGCGCCCTCTACCACCAGGAGGCGGGAGTCATTTAATGACTTATACAGTATTTCACACACGCAGCTACGGTATATTAATAAAACATAGCTGCTTACTGTTCTCTTTAGCATACTGTACCGGTATTCAATAGCTTGGACCTTAAATCCTACTGAATAGCTCTTTATCTTTTTTCCTTTGTGCGATTGTAAACTACTGAAAGCAGCTTCCTCCATTTTGAAAATGAGGACAGATGCGTCACTCGTGACGTAACGAATTTGACCCGGTGGAAGTTCTAGCCATATGCTAAATATTTTGCGAAACGAGTTTGACCCGGTGAAAATTATAGACATGCGATAATAAAATTAATATTTTGCAAAACGAATTTGATCCGGCTTCAATAATAAACCGGCGATAAGGCCAAGCATGCGTTAATTATTTTGAGAAACGAGTTTGACCCGGCAGTAATTCTAGACGTGCGAATACTATATTCCCTGCGCCAATTCAAGGAAATACGGTATTCATTGTTAATGGCCTCTATATGTGGGTGGTGGAGAATGGCCTCATTCTTCTCTGCCAGTGTAGCAATAGGCCCCTTGCCACCAATAGTTCAGGAACTTTTGGTCCTTGGAACCTCTGGGTTCCTGTAGGAGTGGTGGTTTGTGTTTTCGCCACATTTCACAGTTCAGGGTAGTTTATACAAATCAGGCTGATGACGTATGGAGGACAGGTTTAGTATATTTCTATACTGATACCATGTAAATAAACGGATAATATTAGGTCACAGTTATTTTACAAAAAATTAAGTAATTGAAATACAAAGCAATAATATACAAAACGATATGGTTTAAAAAATAAATGTGATGTCTGCTGTAATATTGACACAGATTAGAAAATTACGTCTCTAATTGCTATGCTGATGTTAAATAACAGACAACAACAAGAAATTATCTTGGATTGCACTAGGAACATGAATGAAGTCGAGCGGATGCATCGGCGAAGTAAAGAAAGACCGACGGCATAGAGTTTTTTCGAAGACATTTTTGGACCGAGAATCAAGAAAACAATACTTTTGAATGTCTAGTAGTTCATTCATAAAGAAGCAAAGGCCCTATGGATTGATGGAGTTTTAAGCCCCGACCGGATATTGTTCCAGATGAAGGTTGCTCTTGTTCTGGACTATCTTGCTAGTTGTGTGGAATACAGAGTTACTGTTTATCAGTTTGGAAATGCTTCGTGAAGAGGTTTGTGTAGGCTTTAATTGTTCTCCTTGTAATTTATAATACAGTCTTTCATATTTTGTCCGGAAGTCCGAATTAAGACGACATTCAACATTTCCTTAGCTACCTTATTAAATACATCTTTCTTTTTTTCTACCATTGATGCACTTCATAATTTGTTCTTTTAAATTGAGAAGCAAATAAACGGTCTCCTCTTCATTACAATTGTTGCTGTTTTTATTGACACTAAGGGTCCCCTCAGCTGCACACCCCACCTCGAGAGATCTGCTTTCCAACCGCATAATCCAGGTGTGTTAGTCCGACTTTTCAAAAACCGAACACGATCGGATTAAGGTGTTTCCATGGGTTGTAGGAGGCTCATTTAGAGCCAAACTATTTGAGATATGGGACTTATTTAGTGCATGGACAAGTACTGACTGACTAATTTTACAACATGTTATAAAGTAAATAGTTTATATCTGATGTTGATTACCTTCGTTCCACTCGTGTGCTGCCTCCTTTTTTTCCACATTTATCCAACGAAGTCAGAGTAGAAAGCAGATGAAGTCGCCGCTTCATACTCCTTCATAAATATGTTTAAAAGAGTCTGTCCACTTCTTGTAGCTTCACGTAACGAAACGAAGCTTGTAAAAACTAAAACAACAATAAACTGCATATAGTTTAATGACTACGGCTGAGTAAAAACACTTAAATAGTTCTTCAGTACAAAGAGGCCCCACAAAAGATCCTGCATTTCGAAAGCTCCTTTCGTTCTTCTTTCTCTCCGTTGTCAAGTTTGTTGTAATAGAAACACACAAGAAATAAAGATGTCACCGCGTATATTCCTATGGCGGTCATGTGTTTGAAAAAGGGATTTTAGGAACGCCCCCAACTGTGTTCAACCAATCAGCATTCGACAGCACAGCCCACCCCTGAAAATGTTCCGGGGGGAGTTTGGAGAAGTCCCACCTAGCTAAGAGGAACTTCAAAGAACTAAATCTACCCGGGTAGTTTTTGGTTTCCGTTGGGGAAAGTTCCTGAAAAAGTTCCTGTGGTGCAAAAGGGCCTATTGTATGGTGGTAAATGGCCTATTGTATGTGGCTCCACACTCAAAATGATTGTCTGAGCTCAGTGCTTCGATGTGAAATGCAGACCACTCTTTAATTTCAACCTCTGGAAAGTGAGCATCCAAGTGATCACAGATCTTGAGGATTAAAAAGAGTGATCTCTTTGGTGTTTCTGCCAGCAGCTGATGAGGTCCCCATCACCTCTTTGACAAGGTCACCCCACTGAACATCCTTCTCATCCCTTAAGTATTGGGAAAGCAACTTTTCAATGTTTGCCCTCGCAAAGCAGTGTCCTTCCGTCACAGTCAGGTTGCGTCTTACAAAAGAGAGGGAGAGTTGTGCCAGCTCGGCCAAAACATCTCCCAGAGCTGTGAGAATAACCTTTAACGTAGAATCACTCAGCTTTTTGTAGCAGTAATTTTCCACCGGATCACTAGTGTAGTTCCTCAAAAGAGCATTCACAGCTTGGTGTCGGGGCAGCCATCGCACTTCGCTCAGAACCTAAATGACAATGCATCCCTCTCAAGACTCTTTGCGAGGTCCTCCATTTTGCTTCTCTTCACGTGGGACCGACTGAAAGTGGAATATACAGTTCTCAGAAGAGTTTCAGCATCTCACTTTAAAACCACATCTTTCTAGGCCTCTCTGGGCCCACACAATGTTTTCTGTTAGATGTGGTATTTGCAGATTTAATATAGCTGCAACTCCATTGTGCTTTCGTAGCATTACTGAGGCACCGTCAGAGGTCAGCAATCACAATTTTCTGCAAGTTCAATCCATGCATGGAGTAAAACTGTGATTGCCCGTACAATATCTTGAGCAGTGCATGTTGTCAGCTGGATGATGCCACCAAACACATTTTTTTGTGGACATAGTTTTCCCGCCTGTATTTAATAGACAGGACTAGCATTTTGTGTACTGTTATGTTTGCTCTCATTACTATCAGGGCGTGCCAGGGTGCATTTTTAACATTGCACATCGTGTCATTGTGCACTATTTTATTGATTAACATTGCACATCGTGTCATTCTGCACTATTTTATTGATAGAATTGACTAATTCAAAGGCATAATTTTTGCTTCTGCAGCATTCTGGTATTGCAACATACTTTTGCAAAGTGATCATTGAACTGAAAGCATTGATGTATTTTGATGGCACGTAGAATGTTGTCGATGGGAATTTTAACTTGCTCTTTCTTTTTTGTGACAGCTCATTCCTCTTATGACATTTTTTTGTGGTTTGCTGCAATAATGTGTCGATTTCCATTCCCATCTTGCATCTTTGTACAATTCCAACTGCATTTAAATGAATGTTATGCTGAATGTGACCTTTGAGGTAATCCAACTTCCAGTCACTCCACACTTTTCCCTCCGAAAACTCGCTTGCTACTTTGGCATCGTAGCATATTTTGCAGAGCAGCCCTTTCTCACTTGAAAAAGAAAATATCGCTCCCAGTTTTACATCTTATTCTTCTGTTCTCACACACTCTGATAGCCATTTTATCCTAAAATATTTAATGAATTTATTTTTTGACTTGGCTTGGTGAGTGGATGTGCCATTCCCTTTTTTTTTTTGTGCAATTTTAAGGTGTTGCACTGTTGGCACTACTGGTCACCTCTTTATAAATCGGACACACCGTTAGCTTGCTGACCTAGAAAACAAGTCAACAAGTGTGGCACGAGAAGCACGTACGTATGTTGACAGCAAAAAGGCATATGGCATTGATTGGTTGTGAACTGAATCCTATTTTTGGCAGCAGTGCTGGTCATTCTTGCCAGTGAAGCACTGCGGTCTAACGCTGCGGCTGCTGCAGGTGCCTGTCATCGTTGTAATGTCATCTGTTTTTACCACTGGCTGTATTAAACTCATTAAGTTGCATTACAAAGCGATACGTAGTTATTACGTGTTTATTTTTTTTACTGTTCAAAGTGAATTTAATTTTATGCGCCGCTTCAAGGGGCCGTTTGCTTTGAAAAATGCAACTGTGAGCAAGTTGCAAACAATATAACAAGAACACCATTGGCTAGCTTATGTTACCATTAGTGGTTTAACAAAACATATACATGCATGTGCTAAAACTGAATGTATTTTCCACAATTACTAAGTTTGTGAGTAACAATTTTTTTACCGGCCCAAATAAAATGATTGTGTCTCGTCAACACTTACGCGCAGAGGGTGCGTGCACAAATGAAAAAACAGTCCAAGAGAAGCAACAAACAATTTGCAGTCATGTTGCTATGGTAGAATATACATTCAGTGATACCTAATGCTATCTATCCAAATCGGTATCATTAGCTTACAACACCTGAAGCTAATGCGTGTGCATTGTTACGTTTGTACATAGTTATGTCATACAAGCTGGAAGAGGGCGGGATATAGCGCTTAAAATACATGGGGAAAGTCAGTGTCGGCGCTAGGAATTTTCAAAATTTTTCAAGTCATAAAAATGGGTTCCCACAAAATTTTTGGGGTCCCACTTTTTTGTAAGCGTTTTGAAAACAAATGATAAATGTTAGCATTATCCTGTTATAACTCACATTTTATATTGTGTTTTGTAAAAAGTTAAAGCAAGTTTAATTCATTAAAAAAATAATACAAAAAAAACAATTTTTTATGCATATGTACATTTATTCAGTTATAATCATTCATTCACTTTCTTCTTTCCTTCATGGATCTAAACTTTACCGCTGCCAGTAATTTTTTTCTTTATTTTCATTTAATAAGTTGTTTATCAACGTGCAGTTGTCAGTGATGTTTTCCATTTTAATTCAACACGGTAATACTAAAACCCTTGGGAGTTTGACAGCGGTTATCATTATTGCTGTTTATGTGCATTTTGTACAAACGCCCGCAGCTGCTGAAACATAGGCAAAAGAGTGACCGCTCTTGTTAAAAGTTAAAGTTAAAGTCCCAACGATAGTCACACACACACTAGTGTAGTGAAATTATCCTCTGCATTTGACCCATCCCCATGTTCACCCCCTGGGAGGTGAGGGGAACAGTGGCCGCGCTCGGGAGTCATTTTGGTGATTTAAAGGCCTACTGAAACCCACTACTACCGACCACGCAGTCTGATAGTTTATATATCAATGATGAAATCTTAACATTGCAACACATGCCAATGCGGCCGGGTTAGATTAGTAAAGTGCAATTTTATATTTCCCACGAAAACTTCTGCTGAAAACGTCTCGGTTTGTTGACGTTTGCACGTGACGTCACGGATTGTGCGGACATATTGGGACACCATTGTGGCCAGCTATTAAGTCGTCTGTTTTCATCGCAAAATTCCACAGTATTCTGGACATCTGTGTTGGTGAATGTTTTGCAATTTGTTTAATGAACAATGAAGACAGCAAAGAAGAAAGCTTTAGGTGGGATCAGTGTATTAGCGGCTGGCTGCACACAACCAGGAGGACTTTGAGTTGGATAGCAGACGCGCTACCGTGAGTATGCAGCTTTGGCGTCCAAACATTTGATCGCTTGCCCGTACGTGCGTGCCGCTATGTGCATGTCACGTACGTAACTTTGGGGAAATATATGTGCTGCAGGAACTTTACGGAGGTGAACGGTACTTTGGGCTGTGGGATTGAGTGTGTTGTGCGGGTGTTTGATTTGTATTGGGGGGTATATGGACGGGAGGGGGGAGGTGTTTGTTTTGCGGATTAATTTGTGGCATATTAAATATAAGCCTGGTTGTGTTGTGGCTAATAGAGTATATATATGTCTTGTGTTTATTTACTGTTTTAGTCATTCCCAGCTGAATATCAGGTCCCACCCGCCTCTCACAGCATCTTCCCTATCTGAATCGCTTCCACTGCCCTCTAATCCTTCACTCTCACTTTCCTCATCCACGAATCTTTCATCCTCGCTCAAATTAATGGGGTAATCGTCGCTTTCTCGGTCCGAATCGCTCTCACTGCTGGTGGCCATGATTGTAAACAATGTGCAGATGTGAGGCGCTCCACAACCTGTGACGTCACGCTACTTCCGGTACAGGCAAGGCTTTTTTATCAGCGACCAAAAGTTGCGAACATTATCGTCGATGTTCTCTACTAAATCCTTTCAGCAAAAATATGGCAATATCGCAAAATTATCAAGTATGACACATAGAATGGACCTGCTATCCCCGTTTAAATAAGAACATTTCATTTCAGTAGGCCTTTAACCCCCAATTCCAACCCTTGATGCTGAGTGCCAAGCAGGTATGACTTGAACTCACGACCTTCCAGTCTCAGGGCGGACACTCTAACCACAAGGCCACTGAGCAGGGTTATCATGTTATCAGGTTAGCATGTGTTATCCATAACAACACATGCATATGGAAAAGATAACGACTTCTCTTCATTTATCGTTCGGTCAATTGACTAATCGACTAATGGCCCAAGCCTATGAGAATATTTAGTCAACAAAATTAACACTGTGACAGAGGCAGGACAACCTTTTTGTAGACTTAGACTTCCTTTTTATTGTCATTCACATTTGAACTTTACAGCACAGATAAGAACGAAATTTCGTTACATAAGCTCATGGTAGTGCAAAATAAAAAAGCAGTAAGGTGCATATATAAATAAATAAATATATATAAATAATTATATATATATATATATATATATATATATATATATATATATATATATATATATATATATATATATAAAATAAATAAGTATATATAAATAAATAAATAGATTACTGTACAGATAAATATATTGCACTTTTTCACATGCGTCCACGTTTATGGATGAATATTATATTGTCTTTTTTATTCCAGCGAGTTAATCCATTTTGGGGGAGTTGAGGGGATAATTTAATTATGATGCGTTCAAGAGTCTTACGGCCTGAGGGAAGAAGCTGTTACAGAACCTGTAGGTTCTGCTTCGGAGGCTGCGGAACCTCTTTCTAGAGTCCAGCAGTGAAAACAGTCCTTGGTGGGGGTGGGAGGAGTCTTTGCAGATTTTCTGAGCCCTGGTCAGGTAGTGGCTTTTTATGATCTCCTGGATAGGAGGAAGAGGAGTCCTGATGATCTTTTCCACCATCCTCACCACTCTCTGGAGAGACTTCCAGTCTGAGGCATTGCAGGCTCCAGTCCAGACAGAGATGCTGTTGGTCAGTAGGCTCTCTATAGTGCCTCTGTAGAATGTGGCAAGAATGTGGGGAGGGAGCTCTTTTCATCCGACGCAAAAAGTGCATGCGCTGCTGAGCTCTTTTTACAAGAGCTCCGGTGTGTAGGGACCAGGTTATATTGTCAGTTATCTGCACCACCAGGAACTTGGTGTTGCTTACTATCTCCA
Source organism: Entelurus aequoreus (assembly GCF_033978785.1). Classification (NCBI taxonomy): domain Eukaryota; kingdom Metazoa; phylum Chordata; class Actinopteri; order Syngnathiformes; family Syngnathidae; genus Entelurus; species Entelurus aequoreus. The sequence goes on from NC_084739.1 coordinate 57,732,634, forward strand.
CCGCTGTGCCGTTGATGTAGCGTGGAGCATGGCTGGACTGATGCTTCCTGAAGTCAACGATGATCTCCTTGGTCTTGTTGACATTCAGGACCAGGTTGTTGGTTCTGCACCAGTCAACCAGATGTTTCACCTCCTCCCTGTAGTCCATGTCATTGTTGTCACGGATGAGGCCCACTACTGTCGTGTCGTCCGCATACTTCACAATGTGGTTAGTAGTGGACCTGGCGCAGCAGTCATGGGTCATCAATGTGAACAGCAGCGAACTCAGGACGCAGCCCTGGGGGGAGCCGGAGCTCAGGGAGATGGCACTGGAGGTGTTGTTGCCCACTCTCACAGACCGGGGTCTGTCTGTGAGGAAGTCAAGCAGCCAGTTGCAAAGGGGGGTACTGAATCCAAGGGGGGCCAGTTTGCTCACCAAGTGCTGCGGGATGATGGTGTTGAATGCTGAGCTGAAGTCCAGGAACAACATCTGCACGTGTGTGTCCTTTCCTTACAGATGTTCTAAGCTCAGGTGGAGTGCAGAGGAGATGGCGTCCTCTGTGGAGCGGTTAGGGCGATAAGCAAACTGGTATGGGTCGAATGTGGGGGGAAGTCTGGAGACAATGTATTCCTTTACCAGCCTCTCGAAGCACTTCATTATGAGGGGGGTGAGTGCAACGGGGCGGTAATAATTGAGGGAGGAGATTGTGGGTTTTTTAGGCACTGGGATGATTGTGGCCGTCTTAAAACATGATGGTACCACAGCCTGGGTCAGCGAGATGTTGTAGATGTCTGTGAGAACCCCAGCCAGCTGGTCTGCACATCCCTTAAGCACCTTGCCCGGAATGTCATCAGGTCCCGTTGCTTTCCAGGAGTTCACTCTCCTCAGGGTTTTCCGGACATCCGCTATATCCAGGTTGAGCGGCTGCTCATCAGGGCGAGGGATGGATTTTCTCGCCGGAGTGGTGTTAAGTGCCTCAAACCTTGCAAAGTAGTTGTTAAGGTCATCTAGGAAGCTGATACTGTTGTCACAGGGACAGGGGGCAGCTTTATAGTCCGTGACGACCTGTATGCCCTGCCACATTCGTCTAGTGTTTGTAGGGTTCTCGAAGAAGTCCTGCACTTTCTGACTGTGAGCACGCTTTGCAACCTTAATGGCACAGTTCAGGTTAGCTCTAGCTGATTTTAATGCCACCATGTCGCCAGACTTGAAAGCCTTGTTCCGAGCCTTCAGCATTGCACGTTCCTCCAGGGTTTCTCGTTGGCCCGTGTGGGGATGTTCTTGATCACACTGACATCCTCCATGCACTTCTGAATGTATGCGGACACAGACTCTGCATACTCCTCCACACATGTGTGGTGATTTTCGGTGGCGGCTGCTTTGAACATGTCACAGTCTGTGGTTTCGAAGCAGTCTTGTAATGCTGACATTGCTCCCTCTGGCCAGGTCCTCACCTGCTTCACTGTAGCTTGCTTCCTGATCAGCAGGGGCGTGTATGCAGGAATTAGCATCACAGATAGAAAGTCTGAGGAGCCGAGGTGGGGGCGTGGTGCAGCTTTATACCCCTGTTTAATATTACTATAAACCAAGTCCAGCTTGCTTCCACCCCTGGTTGCAAAATTCACATATTGATGGAAATGAGGGAAAACTTTTTTCATGTTAGCTTGATTAAAATCCCCTGCCACGATGAAAACTCCCTCTGGATGTGTAGTTTGCAGTTAATTGATGGAGAAGTACAAAGCATTCAAAGCTTCTTTGGTGTTAGCACTGGGGGGAATGTACACTACTGTGAAGATCATAGCACTGAATTCCCTGGGTAAATAAAATGGCCTGCATTTTATAGTTAATAGTTCAACATCAGGAGAGCAGTGACGTGATACTATCTTCCCATTGTTGCACCAGTTATTATTGATGTATATACAAACACCACCGCCTCGGGATTTACCAGTGAGAGATCTGCTCCTGTCCGACCGAAACATAGTTAGCCCCTCGATGCTAACTACCTCGTCCGGAACGGTTGGTTTCAACCACGTTTCTGTGAGAAATATGGCGCAGCAGTCCCTCATCTCGCGTCTTGCATTTAAATCCAGCTTCAGGTAGTCCAGTTTGTTCTCCAGGGAGCGGACATTTGAAAGCAGGATGGAAGAAAGCAGGATGGAAGAAAGCAGCGTTCTGTGGGGATTAGCCTTTGGCTTTGTTGTTAGCCCCGCTCGGCATCCCCGGTTCTGCTTCCGATCACACCGCTTACGTGTCTTTCGTTGACGGTCCCCGCTGGTACTAGACTACGCTGCGTCAAAGGCCGCTGGATGTAGCCGGCGAAGTATTCCCATGCTAGCGAGGAGGTCCAACGTACACGCATCTTTCAGTCCAAAACGGCCCGATCTATCTACATCCAGAATTGTCTGGCGGTCGTATGTGACCACGGAGTGTCCACGCTGTAAGCCAGCCATGAAATTTAAAGAATTGTCCGGTATTTTTGCCAAATTGTTCTATACTACCATGAGCGTCTGCAAGCCGCAGCCCGTCAGGGCGCCGCCATCTTGGACAACCTACACTATGTAAAACCTTGTAAAACCTACACTTTGAATTATGGGGGCCTCTTCGTTGAGACCATTCCAGATGAAGGTGTATTCCTTACCGATAATGTTAAAGAAATTTTCCAATGCCAGCCGTGTATTGCTGGTGGCAGCAATATCAATGTCGTATCTCTTGATTTTAGCTGAAATGAGCGCGGTGCGGCATGGCAGGCGGTTGACAATGTGGTCTCTGGAGTCTGCTAGTGTACGTATATTCCATGTTGCTATCTTCAGGTTTTGTGGTCTTCTTTTTCTCTTCTCTCGTCTAAAAGGATGTATTGATGGGCACAGTTACCCGTCTGGGTGTAGTTTGGATCGAGCAGAGTCTATGCAGCATTTTTTAGGCTCGTCCTCAGCTCATGCTTGCCAACCTTGAGACCTCCGAATTCGGGAGATGGGAGGGGGGTGTATTTATATTATCAAGTACTCCTTTTATATATATATATATATATATATATATATATATATATATATATATATATATATATATATATATATATATATATATTCAGTGTGTATGTATATACACAGTGTGTATGTATATACAGTATATATATATATATAAATAATCTGTTCATGAATGAGTATATCCGTTCGTCCACCGTGTTCACTGGAGAAGTCTGATCTACAAAATTTGCAGGCAGCATAGCCCTTCCCCTTCGAGCTGTCCTGGATGAACTGAAATTATTTTTTCCAATCATTTTAGAACTTGCAAGCATACTTCTTCTTCTTACTCGACGTCGCCATGTCTCTTCTTCGTTCTTCCGCTTCGTCTGTTATGTTTTTGGACATTACTACTTGCCGTAGTTGTGAAGTAATGCATGATGGGAATCCGGATGTTGTATGTCAGTGTATTAACGTGCCGGCTGGAATAAACACATGCTGAGAAATAGCTCCGTGCCTGCCTACTTTATGGGTTATAGATAAACCTATGGATAATGGAGACATATATAATAGTCTCCTTTTCAGGTGAGAGAGGATGCTAAAGGCAGTCGCCCCCAATATTGTTGTCCGGGTGGAAATCGGGAGAAATTCGGGAGAATGGTTGCCCCGGGAGAGGCACTGAAATTCGGGAGTCTCTCTGGAAAATCGGGAGGGTTGGCAAGTATGCCTCAGATAGGGGCGAGCAACACGGTTTGTTAAAAAGGGCTGCTCGGTCGCGCACATAGCGACCAAATGAGGCTGTCGTTCCATCCTAACCCCATGACGACCTTTACATCTGTATCGCCAAACGTGCTAGCGGATGCCAGTCCCAACCAGGACCTGCCTCCGTGACTGCCCTGCCATAGCCACAGGACGTTTAGATGAAGAACTGGAGAGGGGGGAAAGCCTGCACAGTGAAGAGATTAGGTTGATAAAGAGGTTGGGCTGTCCTCAATTCCACACCCTTGATCAACCCTTTGCGTGTGCCAATGGCGAGACAAGTCAAGACAACTGGTTACTTAAAAACCTGCTGTCCTACACAATTGAATCCAGTGTGGGGGAAGCCGCTTCACAAAGCTTTATTACAAGCCGCATTTTCCCCCAACGCAGCTGTGAAAGGGTTTGATTACCTGTGCAGCGAACGATCACCCTCAGTTAATTTTGCAAGCCAAAATTGTGATCCTAATTCAAATTGTATAAATGTTGTAGCCCTAGTTAAATTTCTTACACAGCTCTCTCTATTGTTAGTTAGCTAGGTAACAAGCCAACTATCTTACAGAGTAGAGTCAAAGACCAAATCCTGCAGATGTCTGACATGCCTGCGCTTCACCAGATGCACTGCCATGAAAAGCAATGTCTTCTTTTTAGTTATTTGTGTGTTTGACGTGTTAGGGGGGAAATCTTTCCATATTTTTGATGTTTTCACTGATGATGTTGCGGTGGCCGCAGTAATTTTTGTCTTCCTAATGCGTCCAGAAAAACATTGTCACCGATTACTATCGACAAATGAATTTGTCTGCAGCAATTTTTTTTCTCGATTTTTGTTGAGTTGTATTAATGCTAGCTTCTTCATTATCGGCCGCATGTTTTTTTGAAAAAACAGTTTTGTCGTTTTGTTAAAAGGGAACTGTGACTTAACCTCCAAGTTTCAGCACAGAACCAAATAACCTTTCTTCTCACATGGTAGACTTGGTAGACACTGATGGAATAATAATAGGTAATAATAATGCAAGTATACCCTGTCAAATACAATAGTTATATTTCTTGTATATTTCAACTTTGTAATTGTAATTTAAACTTAAATATCCAAGTTAAATAAAACAAACAAATACAATTTAAAATATGCTCTGTTTTCAAAATCAATCAATCAAAGTTTATTTATATAGCCCTAAATCACAAGTGTCTCAAAGGGCTGCACAAGCCACAACGACATCCTCGGCTCAGATGTTTCACTTAATTAAAAATTACAGCCAAAAGCAATAAAATAGGTTATCCCTCTGTTCATTACCAAAACAGACACCATATATTTTTTGGCAAACATTAAATATTGTTCTCGGCGTGGCTCGTGTGTTAGAGCGGCCGTGCGAGCAATTTGAGGGTTTCAGGTTACATACCAGCTACCACAATCCTAGTCACGTTCGTTGTGTCCTTAGGCAAGACACTTGACCCTTGCTCCAGATGGGTCGTGGTTAGGACCTTGCATGGAAGCTCCCACCATGAGTGTGTGAACGTGTGTGTGAATGTGGAAATAGTGTCAAAGTGCTTTGAGTACCTTGAAGGTAGAAAAGCGCTATACAAGTATAACCCATTTACCATTCTATCTTTGTAACAGCCATGCTATTTAAATGTGTGTGTTTAAACATGTTTATCTTACATTTTAATTTGTAATCGTTTTAGTGTTTAATGTTTTAGAGTTTAATGTTTTTTTGAAGAAATACAAATTAGGTGGTCATTTATTTCAATTCCGGTTTATGTTTTTTGAATTTTAGCTTACCTATTTAAGTTGAGTAGCAACGTTACAATTACCAGCAGAAAAATAGCTTTTAACGTCCATATTTCCTTTTCAACATAAGGTACCTTTTTGAAAAGCCAATCTAAAAACAATCTATTTACATTAAAAACATCATAAAATGCCAAGTAGAGAGAATAACTGCACATTATACTATGATACTAGAATCAGAATCAGAATCAGAATAGTTTTATTGCCATTGTTTGAGAACGGGTTCACAAACTAGGAATTTTTCTTGGTGCAAACGTGCGACATAAAACACATATATCACATATTTGGTAATAAAAAGAGCTGTAACTGAGCTATCAGATAGACTTAGAAGGAATTCAAGGAGCTGCTGTTAAGAGTTATTGTTCATTTGCCTGATGGCCGAGGGGAAAAACTGTTCAGATGGCGGGAGGTGTGGGTCTGGATGGAGCGTGGTCTCCTGCCTGAGGGGAGAGGGGAGAATAGTGTGTGTCCAGGGTAAGAAGAGTCAGCTGTGATCCGACCCACACGCCTCCTGGTCCTGGAGGAGAACAAGTCCTGGAGGGATGGGAGCTTGCAGCCAATCACCTTCTCAGCAGCACGTACGATGCGCTGCAGTCTATTCTTATCCTGGACTGTGGCGCCGGGGGAACCACACTGTGATGGAGGAGGTCAGGATGGACTCTATGATGGCTGAGTAAAACTGCACCAGCATCTCGGTCGGCACCTTAAGTTTCTTTAGCTGCCGCAGGAAGTACATCCTCTGCTGGGCCTTCTTGATGAGGGAGCTGATGGTCAGCTCCCACTTGAGGTCCTGGGTGATGATGGTGCCCAAGAAACGGAAGGAGTCCACAATGGGGACGAGGGTGGGAGAGTCAATCAGGGTGAGGGGGGATGGTGGGGCTGTGACTTTCCTGAAGTCCATGATCATCTCCACTGTTTTCTGGGCGTTCAGCTCCAGGTTGTTGAGGCTGCACCAGGACGTCAGCCTGTCCACCTCTCTCCTGTAGGCGGACTCATCGCCATTCGAGATGAGCCCGATGAGGGTGGTGTCATCCGCAAACTTGAGCAGTTTTACGGATTGGTGACTGGAGGTGCAGCAGTTTGTATACAGGGAGAAGAGCCAGGGGGAGAGTACACAGCCCTGAGGAGTACCAGTGTTTGTGGTTCGACTGTCCGAGACAATCTTCCCCAGCCGTACGTGCTGTCTTTGGTCTGTCAGGAAGTCATTAATCCAACTGCAGAGGGAGTCGGGCACGCTGAGCTGGTAGAGCTTGTCTCGTAGCAGTCCAGGGAGGATGGTGTTGAAGGCAGAGCTGAAGTCCACAAACAGGATCCTAGCATAGGTTCCTGGGGAGTCCAGATGCTCCAGGATGAAGTGGAGGGCCAGGTTCACTGCATCATTCATAGACCTGTTGGCTCTGTAGGCGAACTGCAGTGGGTCCAGGAGGGGGGCGGTGATGTCCTTGAGGTGGGGCAGGACCAAGCGCTCAAAGAACTTCATGACCACAGACGTCAGCGCGACCGGCCTGTAGTCATTTAGTCCTGTGATCCGTGCTTTCTTGGCGACAGGGACAATGGTAGAGGTCTTAAAGCAGGACGGCACGCGGCATAGCTCCAGAGAGGTGTTAAAAATGTCAGTGAAGACAGGAGCCAGCTGGTCCGCACAGTGTCTGAGAGTGGAGGGGGAGACACCATCCGGCCCGGGGGCCTTCCGCGTATTCAGCTTCAAGAACTGCCGGCGTACATCCTCTTCTTTGATGGAGAGGGTCTTTACAGTCTTATGTTTTTGGAGTCCTGTGATGTCATTGGAGTTTACAGTCTTATGATGTTTTTGGAGTCCTGTGATGTCATTGGAGTCCTTTGAGTCCTTTAACTCCTTTAATGAAGTGCTGGCAATGGTGGGGAGGGTGATGGTGGGGGGGAGCATGGCTTTGATGAGCTGAAGGCCGTTCATGACGACAGTAATGTGTGTTGAGGCCCTGAGCGAGAGTCTGGTCATTCAGGGCCTGGGGGGTTTTGGGCTTATAGTTCGTAAGGGCCCTTAGACCTCTCCAAACTGCCGCAGAATCATTGGAGCGGAACTGTTCCTGTAGACGGTTAGAGTACACAGATTTAGCTTTCTCCACTTCCCTGGTGAAGTGGTACTTCGCTTCTCTGTATGTACTTCGGTCCCCGCTTCTCCACGCAGCCTCCTTCTTCTTGCGCAGCTGTCGGAGCTTGGGTGTGAACCAGAGCTTGTCGTTGTTATAACAAACCCTGGTGCGCGTTGGAATGATGCGCGCCTCATTGAACTGTATGTATGAGGTCACAGTGTCCGTATACTCGTCCAGATTGTTCATGGCCGCTCCAATTGCCTCCCAATTGCTCCAATTGCAACTCGTCCAACGACTCGGCGGTGAAACACTTAATGTTCCTCATAACAGGTTTAGCCAGTTTCAGTCTCTGTCTGTATGAAGGGATTAAGTGCACCATCACGTGATCTGATAGTCCAAGAGCAGCGCGCGGGACTGCATGAAAAGCCTTGCTTATTGTAGTGTAGCAGTGATCCAGCGTGTTCTCCTCTCTGGTCGGGTATTTAATAAACTGTCTATACTTTGGTAATTCCTGGTTCAAATTTCCCTTGTTAAAGTCACCAAGCACGATAACAAGAGAGTCAGGAAAAGACCGTTCCACATGTAAGATCTGTCCTGCGAGCGCGCGCTGAGCGTCACGCACGTCCGCGTCGGGCTGGATGTAAACAGCCACTAGAATGAATCTACTATCTGACCATAGTGGATTTTTTTCTGAATTAAATGCTACACAAATGTCGGCATAATGGCCCCCCGCCACAAAAAGACATTCAAAAACCATGATGGAATTTACAGATTGAGTTCATATTTCAGGATTTGAAAGACAGCCATATATACAAATGCTTGTATTTATAAGTAAAGTAAAATTAACTTTCCTCTGTGTGTATTTCTTAACGGTCTTGTGATGTAAAATTTCACGTGTGGATTTTTTCGTCGTCTTCATACAGACCTGAAAGTTCCGATGTCAAAGCACTTCCGTAAAATGTGAACTACGTCATCAACCTATTTGTTCGTCAATTGGTACAAAAATAACCCTACACAGAGAAAATTACCCATGTGGAAAATCACCTCAATTGGCACAAATACTTAACTTTTTCTGAGATTGTTAGCCTCTGGTACTACTAGGCAAGTACGCAAAAGTCAATGACAACAGCTTATGTCGATGTGAATCAGTCAATCAGAGGGACGTCAACTCAAAAGAGTTATGCTGTTCAATGTGGTGAAAAATCAGCCAAATATATTTCCCATTTTTATTCTTATAGCCAATGACAATGCACCTGTGTGTCATGTTTGTGTCCTACAGGTCTGTAAACGCATGGATATGATCTGCCAACGTGTTCTTAATCAGGGCTTCCTTAAGGTGGAGCGTTATCACAGCATGTGTCAGAGACAAGTCAAAGCTCAACTTCCTCGGTAAGTATAACACCAGTGCACCTCATGATTTTAACAAGTGCTTACACTGAGTCTGAACCCATCTCAGATCAATAATTGATTAGTTTGTATTGGCGTAGTGCATCTGAGTTTGTTTGGTTTTGTAGTTAGTCTAGTGCTTCTCATATACTCATTAATTTGCAAACGTTTGCACTTTCATAGAAACCACAACCAAAAACAATTAAGTAGGTTAAGGGGGAAATGGGGGAACCCTCAAATATACACAACCATAACAATAAGTAGTATGGCTAAATAAAGCATCGACAAAGTTGCACTTCAATATTGACTATGTAGGTACAGTTGTACATTACTTAACTCACAATCAAATTAGGACCTTTATTAGGCTGACCATATTCTGAAATCCCAAAAAGAGGACACATATATGCATGCTAAGGTGGGCAGCACGCCAAGGCCGGGACTAGGTGAAAATTTGCCAATGATAGTCTAACTTGCTTTATAAATAATATATTTATTTAAATAAAGCATTTTTTCTCCTCTGTTGACAGCAGTGTTGGTGCTAGGAATTTTCAAAATGGGGTCCCGTGGACCCCATCAAGTCATAAAAATGGGGTCCCACAGTAAATTTTTGGGGTGCCACTTTTTTGTAAGCGTTTTGAAAAAAAATGCTAAACGTATACATTATTCTGTTATATCTCACATTCTATATTGTGTTTTGGAAAAAGGTTGTCATAAACGTTACTTAATTCATTAAAAATAATAATTAAAAAAAGAAAACACATTTGCATACATATGTAAATGTTTTCAGTTATAAACATTCATTCTCGTTCTTCTTTCCTTCATGGATCTGAACTTTACCACTGCTGGTAGTTTTTTCTATGTTTTTATTTAATAAGTTGTAGGTGTATTTATTTCAGTATAAAAGTGTAAAAAGTGTTTTGCTTTGGTCATGTAATTATGATAATGGTGTGCCAGGGCATACATACATTTTATATTTAACGCTTAAATCTCTGGAGTCTACATCAACTTCAGATCTATCCCTCATTTGAAAATGTTATAGTTTTTTTTATGTTGTTTTTTTGTTTGTTTGTTTTCTGCCCTTTTTTGTCAAACAAAACTATGTTTTTAATAGCAAACACACAACATGTGCAAAATCTTCCACCAAAAATATTTTTCAAAGTGGAATATTTGATGTGAAGTAATAAGAACCTTGGATAGGTCAATAATTCATAATAACATTGATTTTGATTCAATATTATGTTTTGAGCAATGACAGTTTGAAAGAAAAGAAAAAACAGCTTTGTTTTATCAGTCAACATTGCAACTTTTTCTAAATTACATTTAACCTTTAAGCTTTTTTATTTCACTTTTGTTATGTTTTTTCATAATAACATTGATTTTGATTCAATATTATGTTTTAAGCAATGACAGTTTGAAAGAAAAAAAAAACAGCTTTGTTTTATTAGTCAACATTGCAACTTTTTCTAAATTACATTTAACCTTTAAGCTTTTTTATTTCACTTTTGTTATGTTTTTGTTTATTTTAATAGTATTTTTAGAATGTGCCGTGGGCCTTTAAAACATTAGCTGTGGGCCGCAAATTGCCTCGGGGCACACTTTTGACACCCCTGCTATAGATAATAAAAAATTAAATCTGATAAATCTATCGATAAAAAGCAGAGCCTGGCGACACATGCGCGTTTATCATAACTCTCTCGCTCTCTCTGTCTCTGCCCCTCCCTCACGAATGCTGCTGCGTGCGCACCCATTCACAATTTGTTGTGTTTTTAACCCCTTTTTAACCCTGAACGTACATTGAAAATGCACGCAACCCTAACTCAAAATGCCGGACATTTGAGACATTTAAGAAACTCCGCCCTGACAGCCCCGCAAAAGAGGACATGTCCGGGGAAAAGAGGACGTATGGTCAGTCTACCTTAATAAACAAAAAGTGTAACAATATAAACACTGCAGTATGAGCAGATGTATTAACAGGTCATATGCAAAAGAAAAAAACAGTCTGGCAAATTCCAAATGTCTGTTTTTGGAAATGTTAGTTTTTCAACCGTAATAGTTTAATGGCGGCATGTCTTTGGAGATGTAGTGGGCCACCCTTTCTGTGAACGCACGTCATTTTGCGCTGTTTCGTTTTTACGGACCTCGTTCAGCAAACGCTTTAGTGAGTGTGTAATGTCAGGACAAAGGCTCTCCATCTTCATGTGTACGTCTTTTACCAGTTGGGAATACTGAGTTGGTGGCTTGTGTTTCAAGTGGGCATGCAAGTTTGTCGTACTCGCACACATTCAGCAAACTGGCTCCTCCGTGTTGATAGTCTCATCTAATAGAAATATTCCCACACTAGTGCAGTGGCATTTTGTTTTGTGATCATGTTGGTCTCCGTGTTTGCTAGCTATGTTCGTCACACGCTAACTTGTTGAACTCTGTGACGCTAGCGACCCTGCCTCTCCGCGCAAAGGCAAAGAAGGCACTTAATAAATGACAAGAGGATTCACGCCCTAACTTTCATTCCCCAACGTGCGCAGCTGCTAAAACCGATGAAAACAGTGAATGCTCTTGAAACCCGTAAAAACACGCATGTACGCAGCAATTATCGTTGCTGGAAAAGGTATCGACTTCATTTTTATTTATCGTTTGGTTAATTGACTTATCATCTTTCATCCCAGGCCTACCTACTAGGGATGTAGCGGTAAACGTTATAATGATAAACCGCGGTAACATTTCAGACAGTTAGTAATACCGTTTGAATTTTTAATTACCTAAAAACCGTCATTTATTAATGCATTTTAGGCAACACTGCTTACTTCATGGAAACAGACTCACAGAAGCGCCGGCGCATGCGCGCTAGGTCGTTTGGCTTGAAACACGGCGGAAAGCCACTACACAGATTTTGCTCCGTAGAGTTCCTCTCGAAGTAAACGAAGCCGAGCGCTTCATTTCCTTGTAGTCTCAGCGTGAATTCAAGAGCGCACTGCTGTTATTAGATGGAGACAGGTGTGGACAATATTGGAGACAAACGCATTGGTCCCACGATAAAAGTATACCGGTGAGGAGAAAAATATTTGATGTTGCTTTCATTTTCTCTACACACCGTCCTGCTGCTGTGACTGAGAGTTAATGACGTGAGGAAACATGCAGCAGGCGATGTGTTAGTAACGTTGCCACAACTTGTTTATAAAGTCTTTAGTTTGTTTACTGGGATGCTAACTTTTGCAGTGTTTACATACTAGCTAAAATGTTTTGTCATCTCTTCGAATTAAACAAAGGCTGTGAAGATTGTGTATTAGATGTGAGAGATATCACTCATGTTTATTTTTGTTGGCCAAACTGTTGTGCTGAAACACTTGGTATTGTTAAAGAAGAACAAAGCTTGTTTATTAGACTTTATCTTCATTAGTCAAACTGCTTTGTGTTTTATATTGAGATCATAAAGGAAACACAATGTTTTTACATTTTGTGGGTTTGTTCATTTCGCAAATGTATTACTTTAAAAAACATTCATGTGACACAGCATTTTGTAAAAAAATGTATTGTGTATAGTTAATTCATTTACAATATATTTCTGCTCAAACTCCTAATGCATCTGTCCCTATACAGCATGTACAAAATATAAAAATAGAGATAAAAGCATAATGTAATGAGAAAAAGCTGACACATTGATACTATTAATGAACAAAAAAACTAATATTTGTCTTTAAATAATTGATAACGTTTATCTATAGCCTTTTTATTAGACATTACATGATGGCATCACATTCACACCCCAACAATGTTTTACCTAACATAATGAATTGAATAATCCTGATTAATAATCGTCATTTCACTATGAATAAAAAATAACCTGAATTATAATTTCGGCCATAATCATGCAGCCCTATGTGTAGGGATGATGTTTGATAAGAAATTATCGAGTTTGAGCCTATTATCGAATCCTCTTATCGAACCGATTCCTTATCGATTCTCTTATCGAGTCCAGATAGGTTGTTGTATATGGAAAAACACACAATATTTGGTTTAACAAATCACTTCACATTCTCTACTGCTCGCTACTATAGTATTACCATATCGGAGTTATTGTGCAGAAATGTGGGGAAATAACTACAAATGTGCGCTACATTCGTTAACCGTGTTACAAAAAAAAATTTATTAGACTGATACATAATGTTGGATATAGAGAACATACAAACACTTTATTTATTGAGTCAAAAATATTAAAGTTTGATGATTTGGTAAAATTGCAAACAGCTAAAATGATGTGGAATTAAATGATATGATCCAGTTTAAGAGGTTGTTCAAATGACTAGTGCTTACAAAGTACAAAGAAGAATAATTATGAGAAATACTTTCAACCTTATTGAAAATAAGATATTCTTCATCTCAGTATATTAATAATGACTGAATTAATTAATTACATATTACCAAACTGTTGTATATACTAATTCACAGATATTTTATTATAGAAAGGTCAGTAAAGGATGTCTATATTGGTATGAAGTGGGAAAGGGGTAGGATTAAATAAGCTTTACTTCTTCCTACTCCTGTAAAGTGAAATTATATGAAACCGTGATGTCTTATGATGTGGTCGGATCATGTTTTGATTAGTTATGTTCTGTTAGTTTTGGACTTCCTTAGTTGTTTTGTGCACTTCAGGGGTTTGTTTTAGTCACCATGGTTACTTATGATTTTCACCTGCCTTTTACGCGCACCTGTTGCTCATCAGAGACTCTATTTAAGCCTGCCTTTTCCGGTCACTCGTCGTGGCTTCATTGTTTGCATTTGCAACAGTTACGTTGGCATTCTGGTTTTCGAGCGCATGATTCCTGTGCTAAGTTACCTTAGCTTTTAGTATTCCTGTGCTAAGTAAGTTTTTGCTTTAGCTTCTCGTGCGAACGGCACGCTTTCCTTTTGTTTCGTTCCTGTCTGTTGTAATGTGTATGATTTATGAGAAATAAATCATCTCCTACCTGCACGCTTTCGTTCGGAGCCGTCAGTTTTGCGTCCTGGAAACGAACCGCATCACCCCACCGTGATAAATGACTGAGCTACGTGACGTCATTTCTTGGGATGTCTCACGGGGCATTTCTTGTCGGGACGGGATTCGTTCCAAGTGATTTGAATAAAGAACCAACTCTTTTTCTTTACTATAGTGGTCTCGATAACGGGTACCGGTTCTCAAAAAGGGATTCGAGTCCGAGGACTCGGTTCTTTTCTTATCGAACAACCGGGAAAACCGGTTTCGAGCATCATCCCTACCTATGTGTAAGACTAGATCTCATATATAAACACACAGTTTTTTTTACATGGACAGAAAGTGCAATTACGTCAGGTGCTATCTTGCAAAATTCTTACATTTGTTTGTTTATCTCCTATGTCCATAAGGTGCTATCTTGCACAATTTTCACTTTTATTTTTATTTAACTGTTATTTTTTTATTACTGCCATATTACTTTGTTTATAATGTGTTTTCATACGCAAATTAAATTTCTACTTGAGGTACAAGTACAGTGTTCTTATCTATAATAATGTTTCTTTTTCAAAGGACATCATGTTAATGTGTTTGTTTTTTAAAAATAAACTAGATTAAAAAAATAGGTACATTTTGAAGATTTCGAGCACATTTAAAAATACAGTGATAATAATAACCGTTATAAATTTGGTCACAATAACCGTGATAAAAATTTCCATACCGTGACATCCCTACAACCTACCATTGCTCTCTGTTCGAAAAATTTCACTTGATCAAACCCTTTCTAACATTCCACACTACAATGCAGTACATATAGGATTCATGCTAATATTCTGTTCAATATTGATATCAGCCAATACTAACAGATCCAAAATCGGCATTGTATCGGAAGTGAAAATGTTGTATCATTACACTACTATACAAAGTTATATTTCTATTAGCCTTCTTGTTGCTTTAAAGGACTGATTGCTAATATTGGCAGTGCATTAATGATAACTTTGTATGTACCAAATAATCTTAGGTACTTATGCACCTAAAATTTTTGCCTTCTTCCATCCATCCATTTTCTACCGCTTGACCTGTTCTGTAAATTAAATTTTTCAAAATATGGAAAATCGGAAGTGAAGCACAAATGTGCGGCTGTTGAAATCAAATCAAGTGTTTCCATTTTTTTCCAGACGCGAGTCAGAACGTAGAAATCATTCTCTGGCTCGTCATGCTGACATTCTGGCTGCTGTGGAGACACGCCTTTCTCTTCTAAACATGACCTTTATGAAATATGTTGACTCCAACCTCTGCTGCTTCATCCCTGGAAAGGTGAGCAACCCTATTGGGCCAGTGAAATATTTCAATTTACCCGCAATGTTATTTATTTGTGTTTTGGTAAAGATCTGTTTTTATGGTTTTTTTCTGCCTGTATTAATAACAATAAGAATTGATAGCGAAAAAAACAGCATACCATGTTCAGAAGAATGTTCAGAGACATTGCTAAGCGACCAATAAATTATATAGTAGTGTGTATAATGTTTTGCTTGATTTGAATGTTTATTTCATTTATGTACAATTATCATGTAGTTTATCTTTCTGTTAATACAATGCATTAAAAATAAGCACATAATTGCAAATGGTAACTTATCATGTTTATTTGATTGTTATACTGGGATAAATCTGATGAAAAATGCCAATAATTTGACATGCCCTATATATTGTCTAGTATGGAAACTGTTCACATTTAACTTATTACTGATTTCCAGTTTATTGTGTCATAAAGGTCATGCATTGTTTCTATTTTTCAGGTAATCGATGAGATCTACCGTGTGCTGCGGTATGTGAACTCCACCAGATCTCCACAGCGAGCTCATGAGGTTCTCCAGGAGTTGAGGGACATCTCGTCCATGGCGATGGAGTATTTTGACGAAAAGATCGTTCCCATCCTGAAGAAAAAGCTACCAGTAGCCGACTTGTGCAGCCGCCTAATCGGTTCTACTCCTGGTATTTACCTTCCCCTTATTTTTACTTTTTGCCAGAAAATTATTTTCAAGCTGTCTCTACATTTTAGATGGCAAAGAAAGTGATCGATCTGCAGTTGTAATACTGCTTTTGTTTCCTTTGCTTTATTACTTGTTTTGTGTATGTTTTGTGTCCCATGTTTGAATTCAGCCATCATGCTAGAAATTCAGCATTAGCCACTTGCTAGGTTAAGAAAACAAACAAAAGACAATGTAGTGGGATTTATTTGTTCTGCTAATGGTATAAGGAATCCATTGTTCCACCATTTAGTAGTTAGGAATGGTTGAAGGTAAATCAGTTTAACTGCTGGTAGGAGAATCCATTTTTTTGTTTTTGTACAATGTGCTCCCAGCAGCTAGTGTTAATGCTTTCACGTCAGTTGGACACCGGTCGTAAAACCTGTTTAAGTAGCTACTTTTAATAGCTGAGAACAGGGTTTCTTCCAGATTGCCCATATAATTGTGGCTCTGGGTCCTTGGTCAATATGATGCAATCATACAATTTGTATGGTTTATGATGATGCATACATTTTCTTTAAAAAGCCAAAAAAATGTATACCTATATTTAAAAACACATCTGTGTTATTAGTAATTAGTATTATCATGTATATTTTCTAATATTATATCGTTTTACTCTATTTTTCACTTGTTACTGCTAATTGTATAATGTGACACTGGGGGGTACCCATATCCCAAGCGGGTCTCCATGGTGATCAGTGTTGTTAGAACAAGGTCGGTAAGTGAAGTCAGCAAGTTAGATCCGTAATTTCGGGACAAAGATTGTTTTTAAGGGCTTCTGGGTCAGTCGGGCTGGGATACATGCCGCGGCTGGAGGAGCCGCCGGAGCCCTGGTGCGAGCGATGCCTCTGTATTATCGCCGACACTGGCCCACCACACACTTTCTGTCCTTGAAGGAGCACCTCTGTCCTCTTAATATTTACACATTGCACATTTTGTAGATGGCTGTCCGCGAGTATATCTCAGATATATTAAAGTACATCCACATCGCAGACATGCTGCTAATAACCGCGTGCGTCTTGCTTACATCATCACAACATTCGATGATCGAATTTTCGGTGCATCACTAGTGAATAGTGCGTATATAATAGCCAATATATTAGGGATCGACTGATTGTTTTCAAGTAGACAGCACGGTGATACAGGGGTTAGTGTGTGTGCCTCACAATACGAAAGTCATTGGTTCGATCCTGGGCTTGGGATCTTTCTGTGTGGAGTTCTCCCCGTGACTGCGTGGGTTCCCTCCAGGTACTCCAGCTTCCTCACACCTCCAAAGAAATGCACCTGGGGATAGGTCGATTGGCAACACTAAATTGGACCTAGTGTGTGAATTTGAGTGTGAATGTTGTCTGCCTATCTGTGATGGCCCTGCTATGAGGTGGCGACTTGTCCAGGGTTTACCCCGCCTTCCACCCGAATGCAGCTGAGATAGCCTCCAGCACCCCCCACGACCTCGAAAGGGACAAGCGTTAGAAAATGCATTGATAGATGGCTGGATGATTATCTGCTGTGCCCATATTTGGCATTTTGACGTATATCTTTTTATCAGTGTCGTTTTTGTTTTTTTACAGCAGATCTTCATCAGTAGATACAATATACACACATAAAACACCAGTATTTCGTATAAAAAATAAAAAATAGTGAAGTAGATAGTAATAACCACTGCTGCGGTATCCTAAGTTGCGCTGTGGCGCTCACATGGCCACAATCAATTACATGTAGGGGAAACCATGGACAGCTAAAACGAATTCTGTTTGTTTTCTCTCAATTAATTACATTTCTGTTAGGATCCACATATGTGTTACATTCTGATTGATGTACTTTCCCATCCTGATTGTCATTCTGGTGGAAACCCACTGGTCGCTTTAGAGAGTTGGGTGCACAGTCGGCAAGAAAAGCAATAGTAGTATAGGATAAGATAGACTATTTATTCCACAATAAGGAAATAATGTGGTTGCAGTGCTGACACAAAAAGTAAGTTAAAAATCACATGAAAACAAGAAGGAAACATCAAAGAAAACAAAGAACATAAAAGACATTGAAAGAGTACAGAGCTGATGTAACCAGCTGCCACTCCAGCCATTACTACATCCACATCCATCCATCTTTTTCCGCTTATCCGAGGTTGGGTCGCAGGGGCAGCAGCCTAAGCAGGGAAGCCCAGACTTCCCTCTCCCCAGCCACTTCGTCCAGCTCCTCCTGGGGGATCCCAAGGCATTCCCAGGCCAGCCGGGAGAGATAGTCTTCCCAACGTGTCCTGGGTCTTTCCTGCGCCCAAAACACCTCCCTAGGGAGGCGTTCGGGTGGCATCCTGACCAGATGCCCGAACCACCTCATCTGGCTCCTCTCGATGTGGAGGAGCAGCGGCTTTACTTTGAGCTCCTTCTGGATGACAGAGCTTCTCACCCTATCTCTAAGAGAGAGCCCCGCCACCCGGCGGAGGAAACTCATTTCGGCTGCTTGTACCCGTGATCTTGTCCTTTTGGTCATAACCCAAAGCTCATGACCATAGGTGAAGATGGGAACGTAGATGTACCGGTAAATTGAGAGCTTTGTCTTCCGGCTCAGCTCCTTCTTCACCCCAACGGGATCGATACAGCGTCCCCATTACTGAAGACGCAGCACCGATCCGCCTGTCGATCTCACGATCCACTCTTCCCTCACTCGTGAACAAGACTCCAAGGTACTTGAACTCCTCCACTTGGCACAGGGTCTCCTCCCCAAACCGGAGATGGCACTCCACCCTTTTCCGGGCGAGAACCATGGACTCTGACTTGGAGGTGCTGATTCCCATCCCAGTCGCTTCACACTCGGCTGCGAACCGATCCAGTGAGAGCTGAAGATCTTGGCCAGATGAAGCCATCTGGATCACATCATCTGCAAAAAGCAGAGACCTAATCCTGCAGGCACCAAACCAGATACCCTCAACGCCCTGACTGCGCCTAGAAATTCTGTCCATAAAAGTTATTCCCGTTGGGAATCGGTGACAAAGGGCAGCTTTGGCGGAGTCCAACCCTCACTGAAAACGTGTCCAACTTACTGCCGGCAATGCGGACCAAGCTCTGACACTGATCATACAGGGAGCGGACCGCCACAATCAGACAGTACACTATTCTATTTTTGTTTGTGAAACTCTCTAATCTGTTATTAAACCGTTTTTCAATGATTTTAGAAAATTGTGGAAGTAAATAAACTGGTCTATAATTTGTAAATTGGTGTTTGTCTCCAGTCTTATAAATTGGGGTAACTTTACCTATTTTCATTTTGTTTGGGAATTTACCTGTTTGAAATGATAAGTTACTAATATACATTAATGGTCCTGAGATCTCTTCAATAACCTTTTTTATCGTTTCCGTATCAATTCCATTACAATCAGTTGAAGTCTCAGATTTGCATTTTTTCCCGATTATTACTATTTCCTCCTGTGTCACATTACTGAGGAACATGGAGTTGGGATTTCGCTCTTTGGTATCTCGGCTTTTGCTAGTTTAATTTATTTAATAGATTTATTCCAAAAAGTCAGACGAAAACCAAATCAATTAGGGATGCATTGATTAAATTGGTCGCCGATCAGTGTCAGACGATTGCTGTGAAAAGTATGTGATCGGCCAATGCCGATTAATAACTTTCATTGCCAATAACAAAAACCTATCCTTTCTGGCTTATACTGTATTTATTTTTGGTCCCTCGGTTGACAGAGGCCGCTCACAGCTAAGCTAACTGTGTATGTCAGTGTGGAGCTGCTCACCTAAGTTTTTTTTAATCCTCCATTGCAGCAAATAAACTGCAAGTCTCATTATCCCTTAAAGACCAGGCTAAACATGTTGCATACCAGGTAGGACCAAGCCTGGAGCAGACGTGCTAAGCTGGCTTGTAATGCTCAGTTACACAGTGCACTTGAACGCCTCATCACATGGACCGAGCCTGGACAGCGCATGGAGCATAGGGCTTGATTGATCTGACCCCGACACAAAGAAAGGAGACAAAGGCTGTGTGTGTTCTATGAACAAATAAACCACACACTTATATCCATCCATTCATTTTCCATTGCTTGCCCCTTTCGGGGTGGCGGGGGGTGCTGGAGCCTATCTCAGCTGCAGTCGTAATTATAATGAAATTATAAAAAGAACCACATCTATTCTTTAAATGATTGTGTCACCAACGCATGCTAGTCTTTGTTGGGGCGCTTGACTCCCCAAAATGATAAGGGGTGGAAACGTAAGTTTATTACTAGCAGTATTTGGCCGTACAATAACCGAGATGGTATACGAAAACCAGGGCAAACGTTTGGCAAAGCTTTTTGCCATAAACCGAATCATAGGGAAAGTGGTGCGTAAGGAAATTGAGGTACTACTGTGTACTTGAGTTTGTGCTGCCTGGTTATTGCTGAGGACATTTCTCTCTGCATCGGCAGACGGGTGGCGTTTGGGACTCCGCTTACTCTGGTGGTGACTAGGCTCACAGTGACGATGGATGGAGGTGACTTAATCTGGTCTTGTGGGGGATCCACCTGCCATGGCTCTGTGGCTGGGCTTGCCATTCAGTGTGCCCTTTTCTTTGTCTGATTCGGCTCGCTGTTTGTTCCTGCTTGTGGAGCTCGGACCACTGTCAGGTTCAAACACTGATGACTTCTATTAAACAAGACAAGAATCAAACAGACAGAATTCAATTTGGCTCAGTGAGGAGAAACGTGTACATCTGTACCCTTGTACAGTGTCATTACGCTCTGCCGAAAGATTGTACGCCTCCTCTTTTATCTGGACTTTCCCTGATTACATGGCAACAGCTGTTTCTAAAGGTACGGGGGTCGTAAACAGCCATCGCCTTTGATTACAAAACAGTTCAAAGAAAATGGTCAGTTCAAAGAAAAGGTCGTAAAAGAGTTAAAAAAAAGAGGTGACTGGAACTTGGGCAGATCCTGCTTTCTCCGCTTTGTAGTTCTCGGGTCAAAACAAAATCTTTCTGTTGATTACGATACATCAAAGAAACAGAACACCTTCATGTTGCTTCCCATCCTACACAGTGGAGTTTTACAAGTCTTCTTCTTGGTAGGATCAAAGACAGCTTTTGTCTTCTCGCCGGGAACTCATGGCAACACAAAGTTTTGTGATAACTTACAAACCCCGTTTCCATATGAGTTGGGAAATTGTGTTAGATGTAAATATAAACGGAATACAATGATTCGCAAATCCTTTTCAACCCATATTCAATTTAATGCACTACAAAGACAACATATTTGATGTTCAAACTCATGAACTTTTTTTTTTTTTGCAAATAATAATTAACTTAGAATTTCATGGCTGCATTATGTGCCAAAGTAGTTGGGAAAGGGCATGTTCACCACTGTGTTACATGGCCTTTCCTTTTAACAACACTCAGTAAACGTTTGGGAACTGTGGAGACACATTTTTTAAGCTTCTCATGTGGAATTCTTTCCCATTCTTGCTTGATGTACAGCTTAAGTTGTTCAACAGTCCGGGGTCTCCGTTGTGGTATTTTAGGCTTCATAATGCGCCACACATTTTCAATAGGAGACAGGTTTGGACTACAGGCAGGCCAGTCTAGTACCCGCACTCTTTTACTATGAAGCCACGTTGATGTAACACGTGGCTTGGCATTGTCTTGCTGAAATAAGCAGGGGTGTCCATGGTAACATTGCTTGGATGGCAACATATGTTGCTCCAAAACCTGTATGTACCTTTCAGCATTAATGGCGCCTTCACAGATGTGTAAGTTACCCATGTCTTGGCACTAATATGGGTTATACTTGTATAGCGCTTTTCTACCTTCAAGGTACTCAAAGCGCTTTGACAGTATTTCCACATTCACCCATTCACACACACAACACCCCCATACCATCACAGATGCTGACTTTTCAACTTTGCGCCTATAACAATCCGGGTGGTTCTTTTCCTCTTTGGTCCGGAGGACACGACGTCCACAGTTTCCAAAAACAATTTGAAATGTGGACTCGTCAGACCACATAACACTTTTCCACTTTGTATCAGTCCATCTTAGATGAGCTCAGGCCCAGTGAAGCCGACTGCGTTTCTGGGTGTTGTTGATCAACAGTTTTCGCCTTGCATAGGAGAGTTTTAACTTACACTTACAGATGTAGCGACCAACTGTATTTACTGACAATGGGTTTCTGAAGTGTTCCTGAGCCCATGTGGTGATATCCTTTACACACTGATGTCGCTTGTGGATGCAGTACAGCCTGAGGGATCGAAGGTCACGGGCTTAGCTGCTTACGTGCAGTGATTTCTCCAGATTCTCTGAACCCTTTGATGATATTACGGACCGTAGATGGTGAAATCCCTAAATTTCTTGCAATAGCTGGTTGAGAAAGGTTTTTCTCACGCATTTGTTGACAAAGTGGTGACCCTCGCCCCATCCTTGTTTGTGAATGACTGAGCATTTCATGGAATATACTTTTATACCCAATCATGGCACCTACCTGTTCCCAATTTGCCTGTTCACCTGTGGGATGTTCCAAATAAGTGTTTGATGAGCATTACTCAACTTTCCCAGTATTTATTGCCACCTTTCCCAACTTCTTTGTCACGTGTTGCTGGCATCAAATTCTAAAGTTAATGATTATTTGCACAAAAATTTTTTTTTATCAGTTTGAAAATCAAATATGTTGTCTTTGTAGCATATTCAACTGAATGTGGGTTGAAAATGATTTGCAAATCATTGTATTCCGTTTATATTTACATCTAACACAATTTCCCAACTCATATGGAAACGGGGATTGAATAATATAATGCAAAAATGTCAATTCCTGCACTTTATCCTGCATCCTCTTTAAAAGTCCAACATTTTCCCCCGTCAGATTTGGACAACCATCTGTTGTCACACCTGCCAGCTTGTCCTATTTCAGTCCTAACATGTACAAACACACATTTACCTTTTGTGGACAAGTCATTACCTGTGGTTGTCCCTTTTAATTGACAAATATGTTGTCTTTGTAGCATATTCAACTGAATATGGGTTGAAAATGATTTGCAAATCATTATATTCCGTTTATATTTTAATTTTCCTGAGGGAACTCTCCTGAAGGAATCAATAAAGTACTATCTATCTATCTATCTATCTATCTATCTATCTATCTATCTATCTATCTATCTATCTATCTATATTTACATCCAACACAATTTCCCAACTCATATGGAAACGGGGTTTGTAGATACAATTATTCTGACACCACACTACAGTATCGCGTCAAAAAAATTAGTTATAATCATCATCGCGTTAACTTTGACTAGTTAGAATCAAGACCAGCTAGTCTCAGGCTGGTCAGAGTTTAAAAAAAACAAACATTGGAAATCTTGTACAAACAAGCAATTCAAGTTATGGATAAAAAACCTAAGCACTATTATCACTGTGCCATTCTAAAAAAGATACAGTATTTTAAACTGGGGCAGTCTTCATACATTTGCAGACTTAAAACTGACCTATAAAGTACTGCATGAATTGGCTCCAGATCCTCTGGCAGAGTTCATCAGCCAAAGAAACAGCCGTGAGCGTGTCACTCGAGGCTCTGTCAGAGGTGACTGTTATATTCCTCTGTGCAGGAGCACTTTCAGTAAGACGGTCTGGTCAGTAAGGAGCGCAAATGTGTGGAACTCAGTACCTGAGGAGGTTAAACTCGTCACAACTTACAAGGCCTTCACAAAAAAAAAAAGAAAATGTGGCTTATCAACGCCTACAGCTGCCAGCACTAAAAGATGAGCCTGTTTTGATGCTATGATAAATGTTATGTTGTGATGTTATATTTTATTTTTTATTATATCGTATTGCGCTTTTTTTTTTCTTTTTTTTTTCTTTTTCTTTGAAATTGTGATTTTACTGCCTTTTTTACATCATGGCCAGGGGACTACAGATGAAAACTAGCCTTCTGGCTAATTCTGGCTTTTTTAACCATGTGTAGTCGTGTGTTTTATGAAATTGCATTATCCCCTTTGAAATAAACTAATCTTAAGACACCTGTCGGGATTCCTAAAGGGGACTTATGATGAATTTTGTCTTTTCAGACTTATAAATGTTGTTACACTGTTAGATACTCATGTAAACAAAGCCAAATCATAAAATCCAAAGGTTTATGCATTTTGGCTTGAGCTTGCATGCAATTTTGGATGCCTTGGTTTGCAGTGTTTGGTGGACGCTTTTACTTAGACATTAAGTCAACTTCTCCACTATAGGGGGAAGAAGGCTATGAGAAAACACAAAAAAAGTTAGGATAAAGTCAAATGTTCTTATAATGGTGGCATACGCATAGCAACACTGGTGTGGGACATGCCGTGACATAAATGCTACTAAAAGCAGATTTCTTTATGCACACTCTCCATCGATCGGCGAGTTTGCAGGTGAACCCAATGTTGTGACTGGGGGAATCTATATCTCGTTTATGAAGGTTATTTTGGACCGTGTCTGGAACAAAAATAGCGGCGCAGACTTCAAATATATATTTAAACAGTGTGCGTTTTAAAAACAACATATTCACCATCAATTAGTAGCTTATTAACATGCAAATTAGTAACATATTGCCTCTAATTAGTCATTATAAGTACTTATTAATGCCTTATTCTGCATGGCCTTATTATACAACCAGTAAGCCATTAACTAAGAGTCTTCCCATAATAACCTCAGAATTATTGCTTATTAGTAACCCTAACCCTTGTATGTTCCCCTAGTGTCCAATAACTCTAAAATAAGTCTTTCTTACTTAGAATATTTTCCCCATACTAAAGTATTACCGATGATACTTTTGGTGGGCGAAGGTTTCATTTGTAATCTGGCAACGCCTGCAGAATTGAACATCTTGCAGACAGACTCAAAAATTGGGTTATAAAAGTGAATGTGAAGCAGAATTTATGCATTAAAAACGACCTGGATCACAAGGAAGTGTTTAAATGAAGATTAAATCATCACAAGTCCTCTTTAATGTCATTGTTGATCTTTTTGTACAATGGAAATAAACATGGTTGTGTTTGTTGTCTCTTTCCAGTGGCAGGTCCGTCGAGTTCTCTGACCACCATGTCTTTGCTGGCCAAGAACGTGCCGTCACGCTCTGAGATGACTAAGGTGCAGCAGCAAGTGAAGGTAAACGGGGCGTCTGTGACGGTTTTGCGGCGAGAGATGCAAGAAATCCGCGTCAAGCAGCTGGAGCAACAGAAGCAGCTGCAGGACCAAGAGCAGAAGCTGCTAGAGCAGACACAGGTCATCGGTGAACAGAACGCCCGCCTCGCCGAACTAGAGCACAAACTGCGTGAACTAATGGACAGTAATGCCGCCGCTATGGGAGGGTCCACTAGCAGAACAGCTGTTCCCTCTACATCCAGCAGTGCTGCGATGTCCTCTTCTGCATCCAGCCTGTCTGTAATGGGCCTGGTGGCAATTAGTAGGGCAGAAGCCTCCTCGCCAGCCAGAGAACCGGCTCGCGAGGGGGAGACATCACTGAAGCGCATCAGAAAGAGCCCAGACCTTGTACGAAAGTCAAAACGTTTGCGCCGCAAGAAATAAGAGACTTTTGTGTCATTTATTTAATTATTCCGTTTGTTTTTGATTGGTTAGAGCGGTCAGTCCTCATCCAACTTTAAAGGCCTACTGAAATGAAATGTTCTTATTTAAACGGGGATAGCAGGTCCATTCTATGTGTCATACTTGATAATTTTGCGATATTGCCATATTTTTGCTGAAAGGATTTAGTAGAGAACATCGACGATAAAGTTTGCAACTTTTGGTCGCTGATAAAAAAGCCTTGCCTGTACTGGAAGTAGCGTGACGTCACAGGTTGTGGAGCTCCTCACATCTGCACATTGTTTACAATCATGTTGACCAGCAGCGAGAGCGATTCGGACCGAGAAAGCGACGATTACCCCATTAATTTGAGCGAGGATGAAAGATTTGTGGATGAGGAAAGTGAGAGTGAAGGATTAGAGGGCAGTGGAAGCGATTCAGATAGGGAAGATGCTGTGAGAGGCGGGTGGGACCTGATATTCAGCTGGGAATGACTAAAACAGTAAATAAACACGAGACATATATATATTCTATTAGCCACAACACAACCAGGCTTATATTTAATATGCCACAAATTAATCCGCATAACAAACACCTCCCCCCTCCCGTCCATATAACCCACCAATACAACTCAAACACCTGCACAACACACTCAATCCCACAGCCCGAAGTACCGTTCACCTCCGTAAAGTTCATACAGCACATATATTTCCCCAAAGTTACGTACGTGACATGCACATAGCGACACGCATGTACGGGCAAGCGATCAAATGTTTGGAAGCCAAAGCTGTACTCACGGTAGCGCGTCTGCTATCCAACTCAAAGTCCTCCTGGTTGTGTTGCTGCAGGCAGCCGCTAATACACCGATCCCACCTACAGCTTTCTTCTTTGCTGTCTTCATTGTTCATTAAACAAATTGCAAAAGATTCACCAACACAGATGTCCAGAATACTGTGGAATTTTGTGATGAAAACAGACGACTTAATAGTTGGCCACAATGGTGTCCCAATATGTCCGCACAATCCGTGACGTCACGCGCAAACGTCATCATACCGAGACGTTTTCAGCAGAATATTTCGTGGGAAATTTTAAATTGCACTTTACTAATCTAACCCGGCCGTATTGGCGTGTGTTGCAATGTTAAGATTTCATCATTAATATATAAACTATCAGACTGCGTGGTCGGTAGTAGTGGGTTTCAGTAGGCCTTTAATTTTGTTGTTGTTGTAGTTTTTATGAATTAGCTTCCTCTATTACCGTACTTCCTCATCACAGCTTCAATGACGTGCAATACAAAGAAGTGTGTCACCATTAAACTTGAAGTTTGCAAGAGCTTTATTTGAAAGAAGAGAACAGTTCTATTTGATATCGCAAAAACAAAATTACTGAATATTCAAACAATATCTAGTGTTGACAAGAAAAAGGCAGCATGAGGCAAAGGCCCTTCGAGATGGAAATGTTCTAGTATAGTGCTTTATATTTATATATATGTATGTATGTATGTATGTATGTATGTATATATATATATATATATATATATATATATATATATATATATATATATATATATATATATATATATATATATATATATATATATATATATATATATACCCGTCATGGTTAATGCATGTGCATATTTACATATGTATATTTTTATATATATATATATATATATATATATATATATATATATATATATATATATATACAGACACACACAGTATGTGTGTATTTATATACGGTGTGTATGTATATATGTACATATATGAATGTGTATGTGTATATATATACCCGTCATGGTTAATGCATGTGCATATTTACATATGTATATTTTTATATATATATATATATATATATATATATATATATATATATATACAGACACACACACACACAGTATGTGTGTATTTATATACGGTGTGTATGTATATATGTACATATATGAATATGTATGTATGTATGTACGTATATAATATATGAATGTGTATATATGTTTGTATACATGTATGTATGTGTATATATATGTGTATATGTGTGTGTCTATATATATTATACATATATACACAGTGTGTGTGTGTGTGTGTATATACACAGAATGTGTATATGTGTGTGTGTGTGTATATATATGTATAGATATATACACATACATACATATACACACACATACAGTACATATATGTGTATATATATGTATATTAGGGCTGTGAATCTTTAAACACCATCCGATTCAATTCTTAGGGGTAACTATTTGATTCATGATTCAGAAGTGATTCTCGATTTAAAATCAATACTTTTCAAATAACATTGGGGGCAAGTCCGCGACCCCTTTATTTCAGTCACCGGTTCAACACACATGAGCTAACTTGGCTAACATTAGCAACTCGTGACGCACACACCTCACAGTGGCCTAGGATGGTCAAACATTTTGTTTTCTGACATTCCCACAGCAAATGAATGAGTTCCTTCAGCTGCCTGACACTTCATACATAACTTGCTATCTACTGTGCCAATTTTAAACAACTGAGATGGTGTAAAATACAATCTATTCAAGATGTTAAATTGACTGCATCTATGCAATGCATCTAATTGGCATTTTCCAGATATCATTGCATGATATATATTTTTCTAAAATGTTTAAATCTGTCATCCATTTCCAAACACATGCATCGTTTGCATTTCTAGTATGATGTGCATGTGTTATTCCGTAAAAACCTTTTAACTATTTATTTTGTATTTATCCTCTAGTTTGTGGCTTGTATAAGTCATACATTCAAAGGATATGTATTTTCACAGCATGTTTAAATAGATACAATTTCAACAAATGATTTCTGGGTATATTTTATTGGTCAACTCGTTCAGAATGTTTATTCAGAGGGATTAAATGCAGTTCCTCTTTAATGATTTTGATTGGCGGTACATTGGGATGATTAACAGGCGGCAACTTTTAATTGACTACAGGCGTGCACAAACAAAGTCAAAACACTGGATGCTACTACAGGAAAAAAATCAAACACATTCTCAAATGAAAGAGTCTAGATCAGGCCTGGGCAATTATTTTGACACGGGGGAGGCCAAATGTAGAGAAAAAAATGTGTCTGGGGGCCGGTATATCTATTTTTAGGAACACTACTACAAAACCTCACCAGACCGCCTGAAAAAAACAGAATGGAATTTTAATTTGTTTTTACTGAATGAGACACCCAGTACATAAAAATAAAGAATGTGGGGTTTGCAATATTAACTATGAACGATAAAACACTGAATATTGACACCATATGAACGTCACACCCCCGCTCCATCGACATATTTTACAATCAAGCCAAACACAACAAAAATGCATCAAACAGCGAAATATGAACGTGAAGGGTAAAAAAAAAAACCACCTACAATCTGATACCGATATACCTCTAAGCTTTAGAACTTTGTTGTAAAAATATTTTTCTGCGTCTGTCCCTGACACCCGCATTTCAGGCTGGGCGCTCTGGAAACACTCTGTGGAAACGCTCCCCACCCACACTGCTTGGTGCCTCGTCTGACCTGCTGTGACATAGATTACCATAGTAACTACAATATCATGCAAAAGCGCAGATTCCAACCATTGAAATACTTTGTATAGTTCAAGACTTATGGTAATTTGACAACATCACTGCACATCATAATCATCTTAAAGATCTAAAAAAAGTTATTTGGGAATGTCCGTTGGGCCAGATTGAAAAGCTGAACGGGCCGCATGTGGCCCCGGCCCTTAATTTGCACAGATCTGGTCTAGATAGTACCAGTTAATGTAAACCTTTTAACTATTCAACATTATCATTGCCATATGCTAAGTGTATTTATACAGACAATTGTAATCTTTTGACTTTATATCATAACCATATGGGGTCGGACATGGAAATTAACTGTTTTTTAAGTGGCATTAAAAAGCAATACATTTGATTTGTTGATACTTGTAGAAACCCTGTTACAGTTTACAGTAGGAATGCACCAAAAAAAAAAAAAAAAATTCACATTAGAATCGCCATTCTTATTCATTCCAATTCTAAATCTATTCATAATCTTCAAAAATTGATTTAAACCCAAAAAAAATGTTTTTTTTAATGAGGATCAATTTTCAAAAAGACATTTTGCGGCCGTCTCCGTGCAACCCGAAGGAGCTTTTCTTACCTGTAACCTCTTTTGGAAAAAAAGGTTCATTATAATTATTGTACTATGGTTGTACGGTATACCTGTATTAGTATAGTACCGCAATACTAATGAATCATATTTGGTACTATACCGCCTCTGAAAATAACCGAAAAGTTCCCCAGTAGCATATCTAGTCGATACTATTATGATTACGTCAATATTTTTTGGCAACACATCTTCGTTTGTTTAAAAAAAATGTATATTATGTCTATAAACTCAGGAAATATGTCCCTGGACACATGAGGACTTTGAATATGACCAATGTATGATCCTGTAACGACTTGGTATCGGATTGATACCCAAATTTGTGGTATCCAAAACTAATGTAAAGCATCCAAACAACAGAAGAATAAGTGATTATTACATTTTAATAGAAGTGTAGATAGAACATGTTAAAAGAGAAAGTAAGCAGATATTAACAGTAAAGGAACAAGTTGATTAATAATTCATTTTCTACCTCTTGTCCTTAACAATTTTGACAAAATAATAGAATGATAAATGACACAATATGTTACTGCATACGTCCGCAGACTAAATTAGGAGCCTTTGTTTGTTTACTTACTACTAAAAGACAAGTTGTCTTGTATGTTCACTATTTTATTCAAGGACTAAATTGCAATAAGAAACATATGTTTAATGTACCCTAAGATTTTTTTGTTAAAATTAAGCCAATAATGCAATTTTTTGTGGTCCATTTTATTTAGAAAAGTACCGAAAAGTATCGAAATTATTTTGGTACTGGTACCAAAATACTGGTATCGGGACACACTATATTGTACCAAATAATACATTGCGAGATTAGGTTTGAATCAAGAATCAATTCTGAATTGAGTTGTCACCCCCGAATCGTTAGGTGCACAAAGATTCACACCCCTAGTATATAGCAATTATATATATAGTATGTATATACAGAATGTGTATATAAAGTATAATGTACATACATACATACATTTATGCATACATACACGTATAAATGTACAGTGGTACCTTAGTTTTCCTATGCCCCGCTTTTCGAATGATTTATTGTTTGACAAAAAAAATTCCACAAAATCTGTTATTTTGCAGCCAAACATTGCGTGTAACAACAGAGTCCGTTTTCCCGCGGATCATTTCGCAGAGATGATTGCTCAAACAAACAAATCCACATGTCGATGACTCAGTCTACTTCTTTTTTTTTTATTGAGTATGACCGCCAAATAATCCACCGTGAGATTAAAAAAATTGCCAGGACTTTGATAAAGAAGGCGAAAAACACTATTGAATTCAAGAAAGAACTCCTAGAAAATACGAAGGTAGTGTCCGCGTGGCTCTCACTCCTGCTCACCTTCACCAACAAGAGTCTTCAATAAAGGTAACGGTGATATTAAATGTTCATTTATACATTTCATTCATCATTTTTATCCATCTCACATTGATTCCTGCATGTTAACTACAATCATTCTCTATAAAAAGGTGTTGATATTTTTGGGTGTCTAGAACAATAATTTGAATTTAAATAATTACTTCAGTTTTCCAACGATTTGTGTTTCGTTCAGGATTACTTAGAAAAACCAAGGTACTACTGTATTACATGTTTTATACAGTATATGTGTGTGTATACATACATAATATATACTGTGTATATACAGTTGTGATCAGGAGTTTGCATACGCTTAATAATTCTGGGTGCTCAATTTAGGAGCGTTTTGATCCGATATAGATGTCAAATATCAGTCCGATATAGATATCAAATATCGGTCCCATATCATCCAATAAAACCGATACAAGCAGTCTCGCAGCGTGTTTACTTGTGCGAAGCAGGACAGCTAGTTCAAATCTAAATGTCCTCCGATAAGCACACAAGGTTGGTCTTTTCTTCTGTTTTAGTCCTTTACAAAACGTAAACGTGGTAGGTTATAGGAGCGAGCAGCTGCACAAAAGCTAAGCACACAATAACACACAAGCTAGACATATGTGTTAATTGAACAATGTTGCAGTCTAAAACGGCACATGTGTCAATATAAACAAGTATCAACTAGTTATAGTTGCATATTATTTACACATACAAAGTCACCAAGGCAGAAGCATATGTGGAAGTATCCAGTAATAAATGTGTCCGCATCATTCAACTTACTGCGCCTACTTATAACTTACTATATATATCTATATATATATATATATATATATATATATATATATATATATATATATATATATATATATATATATATATATATATATATATACACGTATACGTATATATATATATACGTATATATATACGTATATATATATGTATATATAAATACATATATATATACGTATATATATGTATACGTATATATGTATACGTATATATATGTATACGTGTATATATACGTATGTATATATATACGTATATATACGTATACGTATATATACGTATATATACATATATGTATATATATATATAAACGTATACATATACATACGTGTGTATATATATATATATATATACGTATACATATATATACGTATATATATACATATATATATATACGTATACATATATATACGTATATATATACATATATATATGTATATATATATATATATATACGTATATATATATATATATATATACATATATATATATGTATATATATATATATATATATACGTATATATATATATATATATATATATATATATATATATACGTATATATATATATATATACATATATATATGTATATATATATATATATACGTATATATATATGTATATATATGCATACATATATACATATATATATACGTACGTATATACATATACGTATATATATGTGTATATGTGTATGTCTGTTTATTTGTGGTAAGTGAATGCCGCAAAGTAGGAATTATTAATTATAAATAGAATATTTTCACAGTCAAAAACATATTAACGTTAACCTTCTGAATACCCCTCCAAAAATGAAATAACATCCATAAACTCTTTTATCTGTTTTTATCCAATATAATAATGCTAACTGAGGCTGAGCCAATCATTGGCTACGATTCTGAACAGCACGCTGTGATTGGTTTAGTCTTATCTCCTGGCCAATACATTTTGCCATTCTTATGCTCAAAAAAGACCAATTTCAGCCCGAAAGACATAGAATATATATATATTTTTTAAACCCTGGAGGGGAAAGCCGCAAACTTTGAAGCGCAATGTGACCACTGTATAGTAAATCTAAACTGTACAGTGTACTTGAAAGTGTACGTTTACTTTACGGTCCCTGAGAAGATACACTGTAACGAAATATGATATATGCTTATCATCCTGGTCCTTTTTATGTTATTTTATTTTTATTTATTTTTTAGCCATAATCACATTTGATAAAGAAAAACATGCTCTCTCTCACGTGTCATGTAACCTATTTCTGTTATTGTTTTGTTGTACGCCTGCTCAAATTCAGCTTGTTTCCATGGCAACCTGTCGCTTACTTGTTTAACTGTGTCGTGCTGAATAAAACGGAAGCCATGACGTCACCCAATTTTTCATCGATTCCCGGCTGCGAGCTCATATAATTACATATTATCTATAAGTACGCTATTTCTTTCAGACCACCTAAGCTTTTGGCAAAAAATGCACAGGGAACGTTCACACAGAAGACTTTTGCGTTAATCTGACATAAACCTTCTGTATTTTTCATGTACCATGTTAATTGTGTATTGTGAATTATTTCATGTATGTACACCATGTGATTCACCTTTTATTTTTTATTCTGTGGCATACAATACAGTTGTAGATGTATAATCCAATTAAAACTAAAACCCGTTTGCATGTTTATGCCTTTATGTGTACGTTTTTTTTGTGGAAAAAACACCAATTGCACCTTTGTTTACAATTTGCAGAAACAATGCAGAACAATAGGATGGACAATTTACACACGAGATTAGAATAGGAAATAAAGAGGAAACCCATTGTAAGGTTTATTTTTTTAATAAAATCTTTACAACGTTCAACATTTAAAAAACAACCATATGAACAACAACAATCAGTGTATAGTTTAGGTTTAGCCTTGCCACTACACTTTCTGATTACGTCACGTGTTTACCATGCAAGTATCGCGATATTTGACTTACTGTAGAGCGAGAGGTAAAGATGGTTATTTCAAGCTATAGTTGTATCTAGTTTATACATTTATGAATTGTTGGCTTAATAGCCCATTTGATATTTTTGAAGTGTGTTTCTTATATAGATGGAGTAATTTAGAAACAAGTTGTAATATTTACATGTTTCTGTGGATTTTTTACCTGAAATCATAATTTTGTTTGGCTGTCAGAAATAGATGTATTTTGTTACTGCTTGTTTTGATGTCCTCTGAACTATATGGCTGCCTTAAATGTAATTAAATGTTCTCATCACCAGATTGCGGATTGTAGATAGGCCGGATGTGACCAGATATAAGAGGACACACTTCCGGGTGAAAAGGGTTGTTGATGTTGTGGAAGTAAGTCTGATAATAAACTCGCCGGCTCAGAACTACTTTTTTCTCGCCTCCCACAATTACATACTTTTTGTAGATATAAAACCAAACTTAACGTTTGTATAGTGGCGCGACCACTCTATCCGTGTTCCAAATTTGGAATTAGATACTCCAGTCTGGATCTTTTGCAAACGGGGACTGTTTTGAATGGTGGATCACAAACACATCTTCCGGAGTCAAAATAACACTCATGAATGTCACACATAGTTTGTTTCCATCTTGTGAGGTGGTATGTACTATTAGAACATCCCACAATACCATGAATTGATTAACGTGGACCCCGACTTAAACAAGTTGAAAAACGTATTCGGGTGTTACCATTTAGTGGTCAATTGTACGGAATATGTACTGTACTGTGCAATCTACTAATGAAAGTCTCAATCGATCAAAACAACCGCGCAAATTGTCTTCGGCATATTGAAAAATATACACGACGCGGAATAAACAATAATTCAGAAATATATCTACTACTATTCACGCTATAGAGTAAAAACAAACCACGAACTAAGGACGTTTACTAAAAAATATTATGGAGTCGATTAGCTTTGTTTAACCCTCACGAACTTTGACCTCGATAAATTGGACATGCGCAGAAGCCAACTTCGAACTGGTTCGTCAACGTATACATGATGCGTATTTGACCTCAAGTAAACTCATTTGTTTAGGGGAAACCTTTTGAATCGGCTTCATCCATTTGGATATTAAGAAACTGGTAGAAAAAGTAAAAACTCACTTAGATAGACGTCACTTTATTGTTGTCTGAATCATGTTGTCATACATTCGTTTCTCGCCCGGAGTTGTAACGACCCATTACACTTAGTTGCAGTAATAGAAATGAACAGAGGGAGGCAGCACTACATCACAGTTGCCTGAATACCCACGAATAAGAAACAAGGAAGTAGTCGAGGCATCACGTTGGTAAAAGAAATATACTCAGCGCTAGGATTTCGGAAGGTAAGAAAATACATCATTTATAGTACATAAAATAATGTTTTATGACAAAATACATAGTCGTCTGTGTGGTTTGAGTCGGACTTTTAATATTTCTCCATGTTCGGGCACGTGTGTTTTAAAATGTTCATTTTAAAGTTAGAATATCAAGGCAATGTTACCACACGCAGTGGCGCTTACTGTTATTTGTTGTAGAAAAACACTGTGTGGAAATCTTAGTTTCTAAGAGTCTTAAAGTGTGTGTTGTTTTCTGCAAATAAACATACACGTTTGTGTAAACTAGAGAAGGCAATTTGTGTAAGATTGATTGAAGCTTTTATTAGTAGATTGCACAGTACAGTACATATTCTGTACAATTGACCATTAAATGGTAACACCCGAATAAGTTTATCAACTTGTTTAAGTCGGGGTCCACGTAAATCAATTCATGGTACAAAATATATGCTATCAGCATAATACAGTCATCACACAAGTTAATCAGCAGCTCAGAAAGCATAAGAACAAGTATATACATTTGATTATTTACAATCCGGGGAGGTGGGATGTGGAGGGGGGGGTTGAAGTTGCCTGAAGCTGTTCTTTTAGTGCGGTTTTGAAGGAGGATAGAGATGCACTTTCTTTTACACCTGTTGGGAGTGCATTCCACATTGATGTGGCATAGAAGGAGAATGAGTTAAGACCTTTGTTAGATCGGAATCTGGGTTTAACGTGGTTTGTGGCGCTCCCCCTGGTGTTGTGGTTATGGCGGTCAATTACGTTAAAGGCCTACTAAAATGTTTTTTTTTTATTTAAACGGGGATAGCAGATCCATTCTATGTGTCATACTTGATCATTTCGCGATATTGCCATATTTTTGCTGAAAGGATTTAGTAGAGAACATCGACGATAAAGTTCGCAACCTTTGGTCGCTGATAAAAAAAGCCTTACCTGTACCGGAAGTAGCGTGACGTCGCAGGTTGAAGGGCTCCTCACATTTCCCCATTGTTTACACCAGCAGCGAGAGCGTTTTGGACCGAGAAAGCGACGATTACCCCATTAATTTGAACGAGGATGAAAGATTTGTGGATGAGGAACGTGAGAGTGAAGGACTAGAATGCAGTGCAGGACGTATCTTTTTTCGCTCCGACCGTAACTTAGGTAAAAGGGCTCATTGGATTCCACACTTTCTCCTTTTTCTATTGTGGATCACGGATTTGTATTTTAAACCAAATGGACATTCACAGTGACTTTTATCTCCACGACAATACATCGGTGAAGCACTTTAGCTACGGAGCTAACGTGATAGCATCGTGCTTAAATGCAGATAGAAACAAAATAAATAAGCCCCTGACTGGAAGGATAGACAGAAGATCAACAATACTACTATCAGGAGACACCGAACCAAACACTGGACCTGTAACTACACGATCAATGCTGTGCCGCCTGTCGAAGCCTAGCAATGCTGTTGCTAACGATGCCATTGAAGCTAACTTAGCTATGGGACCTCGTCAGAGCTACGATGAAAACATTAGCGCTCCACCTACGCCAGCCCTCATCTGCTCATCAACACCCGTGCTCACCTGCGTTCCAGCGATCGACAGCGCAACGAAGGACTTCACCCGATCATCCATGCGGTCGGCTAGCGTCGGATAGCGCGTCTGCTATTCAAGTCAAAGTCCTCCTGGTTGTGTTGCCGCAGCCAGCCTCTACAGCTACAGACTGATGTCTGTGTAGTGTGTACTATATTAAAAAAAAACTCTGTGAGCAACGGTAATGCCGGATCGTCCAGTTTGTATAGTCAGGAGACGGAACAAACTTAAACACATTTAGCATGGTGTGTTTTGATGCCACGCAAACGCAGCACAGTGTAGTGACATCAGACAGCGGCGAGAGAGAGACATGTTAGCGGATTCTATATTGCTTCAAAGTAACTTAATGGATTATTATATTACTTAAATTTTTAGCTTTTTTGAGTGGATTAATATTGGCCTGTTGATTACTGGATCACTAAGATAAAGCACAGTAGTGGCGGTCCCTCAAAAGTCATTTTGAGGGACTTTTGATGTGGAAATATTTTTGTTAAAAACTTTTATGTGGTGTTTCTTCATAATTTGTGATTTTCAAGCTTATCTTGACATGCGTAGCAGCGGCAGCTGAAGTGAATGTGACAGCGTGTCATAATTGTAACGGTCAGCTAGATTGAAAAAGCACCAATAGCCGTATCATTTGTCCAGCATTTTAACGGTCCTCCTGGACCGAACCAATTACAAACCGGTAGCAAAAATTACCGTTACTCAATACACATCCCCAGTTGTAAGCTGCCTGAATAGTATGGAGAGGCTCACAGCGAGACCTGTTGCTCGTTGAGAAGAGCAATATTACTTTTATGTTAGACTAAGACCTTAAAAAGTCGTTACATTTGTTGCCGGTTGCTTTTTTGAAAAAGACAATCTGGATGGCTCTGAATACTTGTTAAATATATCAACAAAGTTGCTAAGTTGGCAACATCGATCTACTACGTCTACTTACTCTCTGGCAGACTAAGTGTGAATGAGGTGTGTTAAGAAGCATACGGTCGTTACAATGCTATCTACTGTTAGGGGTTTGTAACAACAACCTACATTCACAGTCTGTGGTCCTCTGTTTTTAAATTTTGATTTCTATTTATTGTTTTAATTGGTTTTACCCATTAAAATTGTTTTTAATCATATTTATTTTTATATTGGTTTTATATTTATGTATTTTTTGTTTTTATTCAGTCATTGGTGGAGCTAAGGATAATATTTGAATATTGTTTTTAATATTGTTGTGCAGCACTTTGAAAACATTTCTGTTGTTTAAATGTGCTATAAACATGAAGTGGATTGGATTGGATTCACAGGCAGTCTCATTGTAATGTGTTTGAGGAAGGGTGAACAGTATGGTTTCGTAAAAAATCGATTCACATCGCAATCTTAATTCTTACTTATTACGTTTCCGAATCAATCCAAAATTTCCAAAAATCGATTTTTATTAAAGCGTTTTTGAAACCATCGCAGTGTTTCCCATAAACTGCCAAGATACCTGTGGCGGTGGGGGCGTGGCTATGGGCGTGGTCACCATGGCATAATCGAGAAATTTGCATAATTTACTACAATATGATTTTCTCTAAAAAGGCTAAAAAAATGTATACTTACTAATTAATAGTAACAGTTTTGTTTTAAACGTCCATCCATCCATCCATCCATTTTACAATCTAATTACAACACTTTATGTACATATGGGGACAGCGTGGCGAAGTTGGTAGAGTGGCCATGTCAGCAATCGGAGGTTTGCTGGTTACTGGGGTTCAATCCCCACCTTCTACCATCCTAGTCACGTCCGTTGTGTCCTTGGGCAAGACACTTCACCCTTGCTCCTGATGGCTGCTGATTAGCACCTTGCATGGCAGCTCCCGCCATCAGTGTGTGAATGAGTGAATGTGGAAATACTGTCAAAGCGCTTTGAGTACCTTGAAGGTAGAAAAGCGCTATACAAGTATAACCCATTTATCATTTATTTATTTATGTATATACAGATTTGAACAATAAGTTATTCACTGAAATATATTTATTAATTGTGGTTCTTACAAAAAATATATCTTATAAAATATAAAAGCTAAAATGTCTCTTAAAGCTCTGCCCCTTTAATTAGTGCATACTAAATCATTTAACTTTAGCCTACTACTACAACCATATTATTTACCAGCAACATAAAGTGAAACAGAGGCAGAGGTGTCCTGCCACAGTCAGTAACAAATAAACAGAAAACAGTAGTGGTCAAATACAAATAAGGCAACAAGAGAAGTATTCTACACTTCTCTTTTGTAAAGTAAATCTGAACAGCCTATATGGGCATTTACATCAACTATATGATTTGCCTGAGAAGCTGGACAGGACAAAAAAATAAAAATAAAATTGTTTTTTATTTTTTTTATTTGTGGCGTGCTGCCACAAATAAATGAATGTGTGGGAAACACTGCATCGGTTTTGTTACAGAAGCACTGTTAAAGTTAGCGAGCTAGCTTTAGATCAGGGGTTGCCAACTCGTTGATCGCAATCGACTGTACTAGTCAATCGCAAAATTATTTTTAAAAACAATTATTAATATGTCATTAGTTAGAACCTCATCCGCAGAGTGGTCAACAGATCCATCAACATGCATGCACTTTAACCCCTGAACTAGGGCTGGGCGAATATATGATCGTGATTGATGATCACGATTAATTTGAGTTTGATCACAGTGATCAGCTGTTAGCATTTTTACCTTGATCCTACATGTCCAATTGTCTGTTAGAATATACCGCTGTAGTAAACGGGAGGGAAGCAACGACGGTACAATCCTGCACGCAACAATCCGCCTTTATTGACCGTGATCCTGCGTTTGTTTGTGAATGTGCGTGTGTTTGTGTACGTTTGCGTGTGTTTGTGTACGTTTGCGTGTGTTTGTGTCCGTGTGTGTGTTTGTGTCCGTGTGTGTATATGTGTACAACCATTTTGTTCCACCCTCGCGAAAGTATGGCTCGTCACACCGTAATTAATGTTCAATCAGCGTTGTGCCTGATTACACAGCTGGAAGTGCAGCTCAGAAGAACAAAATAAAGAAATACAAGTAACACGAGGGTAGAAGTTGAAGCACAACATTGAGAAGGAGCAGTGACTTTAGTGACACACTTAATTCTCACTATCTGCTGTAGCTCAACAGTAATCCTGCCCTGAATGAGGACTTGCAGGCAAGCACAGAATGTATTTGTGACTTAACTACTGTATTGGTCCCGACTGGGGGAATAAACATACCATTAATTTAATATTTACATTGTTAATCACACTTTTTGTTTGTGTCTGCAAATATTCAACTCCTCTAATATAACATGTATTAAAAACTCTGCAGAAAGACACTTTTTGTTCCAAAAAGTTTTAAGTTTGTGGATAAAAAAACATTTTATTCCTGAAATAATTATTAAACTTGTTTTATGTGTTGGTACACTTTATTTTACGTTACCTCAAATTCAAACTGCACTTTAATGTACTTTCACTAAATATAAACTACTGTATTTGAGTTTAAGAAGTTTAAAAAAACTCCACAATCTGGGTAACTCGTGAGAAGCACTAATATATACAAGTAATTAAAGAATACAAATAATAATTTACTATTTGAAATTGTTGTTTAGTAAATGTTCACTTAAAATAAACATCATATAGTATTCACTACACTAATTATACTGCAGAATCTCAGGACACAGCGCCACACTTCTTGATATTATTTTTACTAATGATTTTGATAACAATACCACAAGTGGCATGCTAATAGCCGACATCACTGATCATATGCGAGTTTTCATAATCTACGACGGAACCTACAAGGAGAGGAACATGGATGACAAAAAGACTCTTTGA
Source organism: Entelurus aequoreus (assembly GCF_033978785.1). NCBI lineage: Eukaryota > Metazoa > Chordata > Actinopteri > Syngnathiformes > Syngnathidae > Entelurus > Entelurus aequoreus. Next base: position 57,773,108 of record NC_084739.1, read on the forward strand.
AGAATATGTACAGAACAAAGTATGACAGCTCTCAAAAATGATCTGAGAAGACAGAGTTGGGACAATGTATAAAGTGCAAATTATGTAGATGATGCATATGGTAATTTTTAATACCTTCGAGATGCTTTGTGACAAACACTGTCCATTGAAACAACTTAGAAAGAAGCAAAAGAAAAATAATCAACCATGGATGACAAAAGGACTGAAAAATGCTTGCAAAAAGAAGAATACATTATATAGAACATTTATAACACAAAGATCTACAGAAGCAGAAAACAAGTACAAAACATATAAGAACAAGATAACTGGCGTACTACGAACATGTAGAAAATAATATTACAGTCAATTATTGGACCAGAACAAAAACAATATGAGAGCAACATGGGGCATCCTAAATAGCATTATTAAAAATTGTGCTAAAAAGGACTATCCTAAATACTTCTTAGATGGAAATGTAAAAAATTACAATATGAACGAAGTAGTTGAAAGCTTCAATAAGTACTTTGTGAACATTGGACCAAATCTGGAGGAAAATATTCCAGATCCTGAGTCAGTTGAGGACTTGAATTACACCATAGATCAGTGGTTCTTAACCTTGTTGGAGGTACCGAACCCCACCAGTTCCATATGCACATTCACCGAACCCTTCTTTAGTGAAAAATATATATATATATTTTTTCAAATTCAAGACAAAGTTATATGTTTTTTTTACTGGTGCACAAAATGAACCGTGCATGAACATCACCTTGCTCAAAGAACACAACCAACACTGTGCATGAACTCACAACAAATTACACACCTGCATATCAGATGGAAAATTAGAGGGAACATTTTTTTTATATACACGATGAGTCGGGTGTGTCTTGACCTCCGCGACGGAGGCTCCGCCGAACCACTAGGGTTCGATCGAACCCAGGTTAAGAACCACTGCCATAGATATAAACCCCAACTCTATGTTCCTAGAAGGAGTGACAAGTGGAAATAATCAATATTGTAAAAAAAAAAGGTAAATCCAAGACCTCAACTGATTGCAATGAAATTGATATGAAAACGATAAATGTTATTGAAGAGATTTCAGAACCTTTAATATATATCAGCAACCTATCATTTCAAACAGGCAAATTGTCAGATAAAATGAAAATAGCAAAAGTCGTACCGATTTATAAGACTGGAGACAAACACCAGTTTACAAACTACAGACCTGTTTCTCTACTGCCACAACTTTCTAAAATTATTAAAAAACTGTTTAAGAACAGATTGGACAAATTCATAAATAAAAATGAAACAGACAACCAATACCGATACAGAGCCAGCATTTCAACATCAATGACATTAATTGAAATAACGGAAGAAATCACCATTGCAATAGATAGCAAAAGTGTGCTGCTGCAGAGTTTTATGGATTTTACAAAAGCATTTGACACAATCTATCAATATGTAGAAGAAGTGTCGCAAAAGTTGTGTTTAAGTAGACAGCCTATCGAGGGTTTCTTCCTGATTAGGTACAGGCAGACAACTTAAAATACACGTACGCGGATCTGAATACACACTTTCGGATTGATATACAAACACACAAATTAGTACACGCACACGCAATTTGGATTAAACTCGCAAAAATTGAGATACACATTTGCAAATAATTTGCTACAATAATACTTCCACAGGCGCTTTGAGTACCTTGAAGGTAGAAAAGCGCTATACAAGTATAACCCATTTATCATTTATAATTTATTTTGTGTGTGTATGCAGCGGGCATGCTTTTAGCATGCACACAGACATCAGCTGAAGTGAGACAAATAAGTACGCTGAAAAAACGTATTCTTCATCTGTGTCAAATTTCTTTCTCATTGTAGTGTCCTGTAAGACTGCTGTAATTTGATAAACAAAGCAGACATGAAGAACCGAGGTGGTGGCATGCTGGACGGTCGGCTCAAACACAGATTGGAACAGGTATGTCTGCTGCTTCTCATTGGCTGACTTTCTCACCTAAAGGGGAACTGCACTTTTTTTGGAATTTTGGCTGTTCAGGTTGCATTACACGATTTATCTTTACGTCTACAGCCATTGTTGTTGTTTTGTTTTTGTTGTACGCACTGTTTACGAGTACGCATGTTTTTCCCCGTCTTTACCAAAATATAACTATAGATGTCAAAATTGTGTGTGTACTGAACGCTTCATTTATGATTGCTGCCTTTGGTAAAAACGGGACTCTTAGGTTTTGCTCACATTTGTTTTCTTTTATTTAGACTTGCCTAGTTGGTGTTTTTCGAAACACTTAAAGCAAAAATATGTTTTAAGAAATACTAATAATATCAAGATAATACTTCAATGGGAAATACTAAATGTTAAAAGTATATCAAACAAACCTTTAACGAAGTGATCATTGCAAACTCTTGCATTCTTCGACTCCGCTGCCTTGGACATGCTACTTTTTTCGTCGTCACTTGGTAAAATCTTGCACTCTTCCGCCCTTCTTGATTACCTTTCGAGGAACACTGAGAAAACGTTTATCCTTGTCGTGATTTGAACGGTTCATACAGCCAAAAACCACACAAGCATAGGGTGTTTTTATTTGAGAAAGACTAAATAGCACCTAGTACCCATTGAGAACAGACGCTGGCTTAACCACCACGCGTATGCAATGAGCTGGACGTTAGCCAGATGTGACGTCATTTAAAACCAAGCAGTTCCGCCCATAAAATCCAATAAGTAACTACCCAAAAACCGCCAACACTCAATTTACATTTTGCGACTTGAATAATAAACAAGTATTACTTATATTGTTATTATAAGCGCCAACGCTGACAAACTATTTATAGCTTATGTGGCTATGTTGACATCGGTTGGTGAGCTGCTTTCCCGCCTCTGTGCTCATGAAAGTTTATTGTAGATCATAAATCATGCGTCTCACCTCAATAATAAAAGAATGAGGATAAAATCCGATAAATTGGTACACTTTGAAAGCCAATTTAGACCGGGAATGGCAAGAAAATACATGAGAAGACGGTTGGTCCCCCCCCTTTTCCTCGTTAGAATTATGAATAATTTTTCATCCAAACGGGAATATACCAAATTCTATCAGTCTGCATTCTAATGACATCAGACACTGTACAGTAAGTGATGTTTTATTATGTTCGTTGGCTCTCATAAAGTCTGCAGAGAGTTAAGTAATCAGTGATGTTGAAGAAAAATACGAACGTTGTGATGCGTTTTTCAAATTAATGCACCGCGTATGCTTAAAATAGGCAAAATGCGTAAATATTACATGTTGTTATGAATGTGTCTGTTACTAAATCACATGATACCGTACTTACAGCATGTATATAAAACCTTAACGGAGGTGTTTGGATGTTTTTTTAAGGCGGAATAAAGCCACTCTCATAGGCTTCATTGTAAGTGGACTTTTGATTGCATTTATTTACTCGTTGGAATGCATAAAAAAAGAAAAACATTTGTGTTATTGTCTTACATAAGGATTGTGAATGATGCAAAGTCCCCCCCCCCCCAAAAATGCAGTTCCTCTTTAAGCCTAAGATATACTCTCGCATCACGTAGCTTGCATCCCTTCTGACGGCGTCTCGGTTCGTTTTTTTTATCAGGGTTATTCAACTACATAATAAAGAAGGCCGCAGTTTCAAGGGCCGCAAATCGAAATTTCGATGTTTCGTCACAAAGTGCCTCCGCAGGTTATATTCTTTAATCCACAGGTTATATTCTCCCCTCACAACCTCCTGTGGACAGCCTTCGACTACTTCATGGTCCCAGCAGCTCTCACAACCCTTGTCAAGACCTACTTCCAGGACGTCCAGCTCTGCGTGACAACTGCCGAGTACACCACAGCATGGCAACATCTGGAAATGGGAATCACCATCTCCCCGCTGGCCTTCACCATGGCCATGGAGGTGATCAACCGGGCATCGCGATGGGTGGTTAAGGACAGCTAATAAGACCTGGCCTGAGGCTGCCGCCTGTCAGAGCCTACATGGATGACCTCACAACACTCACCACAACCGAGGCTTGCACTGTACGGCTTCTAAGAAAGCTCCAAGAAAATATCGAGCTGGCTCGCATGAAGATCAAGCCAAGCAAGTCCAGAAGCATCTCTATTGACAAGGGGAAACTGTCACACCACCACTTTCACATTGGTGAGGAACCTATTCCAACAATCTCCGAGAAGCCTGTGAAGTCCCTAGGTCGTTGGTATGATGCCTCCCTCAAAGACAAAGAGCAGGTAAATCAGCTCAGGAAGGAGGTAGCCAGCGGCCTGGAGAACATCGACAGAACCCTGCTTCCTGGCAAGCTGAAGCTCTGGTGCATGCAGTATGGACTACTTCCACGCCTATTGTGGCCACTAACCCTCTATGAATTCCCGCTCTCTAAGGTGGAAAAGCTGGAGACACTGGTTAACTCATATGCAAGAAAGTGGTTTGGCCTTCCCAGGTGCCTCAGCAGTATTGGCTCTACGGCAAAGGAATGCTAGAACTTCCCATTTCCAGTCTTTCAGAGGAGTTCAAGGGCGCCAAAGTCAGACTGGAGATGATGCTACTGGATTTGAGTGATCCATTTGTAGCCCAAGCTGCCCCCATCATGGCCACTGGGAGGGAGTGGACCCCATTGGCTACAACTGAGCAGGCTAAAGCAGCACTCAGGCACAGAGACATTGTGGGCCGAATACAGCAGGGGAGGAGTGGTCTTGGCTTCATGGCCAGTACACCAGCCTGGAGCAAGGGCATTCCATCTCAGAGACGCAAGCTGGTGGTCCAGGAGGTACGTCTGGAAGAGGAATTAAGACGGTGCGCACAAGCTGTGGCGCAGGCAAAGCAAGGGCAGTGGATGGCATGGGAAGGAGTGGAGAAGAGGAATATCTCCTGGAAAGAGCCTTGGGAGATGGAGGCATTCAGGGCGAGCTTTGCCATCAGGGCTGCCTACGATGTCCTGCCTTCTCCAAAAAAACTCAGCCAGTGGTATGGTGAAGACCCCACATGCCCTCTATGTCTGAGTCCAGCAACACTGAAGCACATCCTGGTGGGCTGCAAGACCAGTCTCACCCAAGGCCGTTACACCTGGCGGCACAACCAGGTGTAAGTGTCTTGCAGCAGTGTCTGGAAAATCGAGGGACAAGTGTCAATGCCCTTCCTCCCCCGTCATCCCGTTGGCAAGCAACAACATTTGTCCGGGAGGGCGAGGGTCAAGCCAGCCTCACAACCACAAGACCAGACAGCTAGGCGGGGCACGGGACTGGAAACTGCTGGCAGACCTGGGCCAGAGGCTCTGCTTCCCAGTTGAGATCGTGTCCACCAACCTGCGGCCAGATCTTGTTCTGTGGTCAGCCTCGCTCAGGCTCGTGTACATTATTGAGCTCACGGTGCCCTGGGAGAGTGCAATGGAGGAGGCTTACGAGCGCAAGAAGCTGAGGTACACTGAGCTTGCAGCCAATGTGCAACAACAAGGCTGGAAAGCGAGGGTACGCCCAGTGGAAGTAGGCTGCAGAGGGTTCGTGGCCACCTCAACATCCAGGCTCCTCAGGTAAATGGGAGTGCGAGAGAAGACCTCTCCAGAGCCGCTGAAAAGGGGAATCATTGGCTGTGGGTCAAGCGAAGGGACTCCACCTGGGCTTTCAGGTGAGTTGATGACATCTAGGGAGTGATCCTGGGACGCTGGAACTCACTGCTGAACCCTCTGGAGGTGTCGTGGGCCTATCAGCGAAACACTGAGGAAGGGGGGCGCCCACTTGATAACCTAGAGGATGCCTTCACTCACTTGACCATCCCACAAAGTCGCATAAGTGTCTCAAGTATGCAATAGGGGATTGTAACATCTAGTCCTACACAACAGATTTGAGACTGTGTTTACTTAATTGCAAAGTAAACACATCGGCTTTCATACTGCACTGTCAATAAATTCATTATTATACTCGTTTCCAACATGAGCAGCTGGACAGATAGTTAACAGCATGAAGAAACAAAAGCTTCAGAAGTTATTTTGCGGTTTTATGTTCGTTCTTTAGAAATGTTTTTCTTCCTCAGTTAACCCTGGGCCAATAACAAATTTTGCTTGATGATATATTGACCTACAAATGATTGCTTAAGTCATCACAACATCCTGTTTCGGCAGTGCTGTTTTGGTGATCAAAGTCTTGTGTGGCAGCTTCTATTTAGCCGTTCCGCTGCTCTACGGTCAAACATGAAACAGCAGTACAGGACATTAAAGGTACTAACTAGAGCTGGATTAGAAAAAAATACAGTGCTCCCAGTTTTTGGCATGGTGCCTGAAACACGAGGAAACGGAACAATTTGTTGTCTTCATGCCTTAGCCACTGAATGTGATTAAGTACCTGCATTTGTTTTGTGCTTTGAGTTTATATTTAAGGCTCAGGGTTTACATTTTGTTTTTCAGTATTTGGCTTCTCACACAAATGAGCATGTGGATCTATCAACTGTAGCCCTGGAACTTCAGAAGCAGTACAGGTATGTTTGTCAGATCGGTCTGTATCGCTACGGGGCATTGGCTTAGCATTGTTATCAAGAAGGTTTCGATTAGGATGCGGGTTCGATTATCAGCTCAGGCCTTTTTTTTTAATATTGTGTTTGTGTCGAATTTTCTTCTCATTATTTCCATGGCCTGGATGACTGAAAATCCTCCCAGGCAACCTTTTACTTAATGTTATATTTTCTAGGATAAAAAAAAAAAAGTCTTCTGGTTACAATAAATGATAACATTGTTAAAGGGGCTGAAGTTACAAAAAGCAGCACAAGTTAAAACACTTTTTTCAACAAATGTGTATTGTGTTTGTTGTAAATGTTCTTCTGATAATTCATGTTATGATGACTTTAGAATGGAGTATGGCAGAAGAAACAAGATAGCATTTCGAATTCAAGTCGAGAAAAGTAAGTTATATAACAGTCATGCTATCATCGTTTCATTATTTGCTTGAATGTAATGTTCAAGTGTATGCAATGAATGTATTTAAGGTTTTTTTTATTATAACTATAACAATTATTTCAATAGTTATCATTTCCAATGGTTTTGCTCTTAGTATATCAAGCAATAAAAATGGAGTCTGAACTGGAAGACTTTGAAGTAAAGCACCTGACGGAGAGAGCCAAGATTATCCCAATCGAACCCAGGTAATTTCTGTACTGTACCTACAGTACATTTTTGTTTTTGTGTGGGGGCTTTTTGAATACAATTCAATACTTATTTTCGTAGTGACGACGACTGCAGCAGCAGTTCAGAAGATGTATTGGGGGCTCCAGAGAAAAGTGTAAGTCATTAACCAATTTGCATTATAGGCCACAATGCAAAACTCAGCGTTTGTGTGTGGATGAGTAATACTGAACTGTTTGGTTTTCGTCATTTGCGACATTATCGCATGTCTTACTTAAAAGGGAGCTGCACTTTTTTAGGAATTTTTCCTATCGTTCACAATCCTTATGAGAGACAAAAACACAAAAAGTTTTAGGTTTATTTTTCATTCTAACATGTAAAAATCGTCTCGTTCTTGGTTGCTAACAATGCAGCTAATGGGAGCAATCAATTATACCACTAAATCACTTAAAAATGCATTAAAAAAATGTCAACATTTACCCCTGAACACTGAGATACTCTTTTTTTGTAGCGTAGTAACACATCTGCATGCTTTGGTATTAGCCATAAAAGCTAGCTACGGAAAGAGATAAGCTAGCTTCTACGACAACACGAATCGCATTTGTGTTCGTAATGCACAATGCTGCAAGAGGATTAGCCCACAGTTTTGTTTGAACACAGCAAGCCAGACAGCGTATGTACTGTAGTTGACGTGCTGAGTGTATCATCCATCCATCCATCTTCTTCCGCTTATCCGAGGTCAGGTCGCAGGGGCAGCAGCCTAAGCAGGGAAGCCCAGACTTCCCTCTCCCGAACTACCTCATCTGGCTCCTCTCGATGTGGAGGAGCAGCGGCTTTACTTTGAGCTCCTCCCGGATGACAGAGCTTCTCACCCTATCTCTAAGGGAGAGCCCCGCCATCCGGCGGAGGAAACTAATTTTGGCCGCTCGTACCCGTGATCTTGTCCTTTCGGTCATGACCCAAAGCTGATGACCATAGGTGAGGATGGGAACGTAGATCGACCGGTACATTGAGAGCTTTGCCTTCCGGCTCAGCTCCTTCTTCACCACAACGGATCGATACAGCGTCCGCATTACTGAAGACGCCGCACCGATCCGCTTGTCGATCTCACGATCCACTCTTCCCTCACTCGTGAACAAGACTGAGGTACTTGAACTCCTCCACTTGGGGCAAGATCTCCTCCGCAACCCGGAGATTGCACTCCACCCTTTTCCGGGCGAGAACCATGGACTCGGACTTGGAGGTGCTGATTCCCATCCCAGTCGCTTCACACTCTGCTGCGAACCGATCCAGTGAGAGCTGAAGATCTTGGCCAGATGAAGCCATCAGGACCACATCATCTGCAAATAGCAGAGACCTAATCCTGCAGCCACCAAACCAGATACCCTCAATGCCATGACTGCACCTAGAAATTCTGTCCATAAAAGTTATGAACAGGACAGCCTTGGCGGAGTCCAGCCCTCACTGGAAACGGGACCGAACCAAGCGGGTCCGGACCAAGCTCTGACACTGATTATACAGGGAGCGGACCGCCACAATAAGACAGTTTGTTACCCCATACTCTGAGCACTCCCCACAGGACTTCCCGGGGTACACGGTCGAATGCCTTCTCCAAGTCCACAAAGCACATGTAGACTGGTTGGGCAAACTCCCAAGCACCCTCAAGGACCCTGCAGAGAGTATAGAGCTGGTCCACAGTTCCACGACCAGGACAAAAACCACACTGTTCCTCCTGAATCTGAGGTTCGACTATCCGGCGTAGCCTCCTCTCCAGTACACCTGAATAGACCTTATCGGGAAGGCTGAGGAGTGTGATCCCACGATAGTTGGAACACACCCTCCGGTTCCCCTTCTTAAAGAGAGGAACCACCACCCCGGTCTGCCAATCCAGAGGTATCGTCCCCGATAGCCACGCGATGTTGCAGAGTCTTGTCAACCAAGACAGCCCCACAGCATCCAGAGCCTTAAGGAACTCCGGAGCCTTGCCACCAAGGAGCTTTTTAACTACCTCGTCAACCTCAGCCCCAGAAATAGGAGAGCCCACCACAGATTCCCCAGGCACTGCTTCCTCATAGGAAGACGTGCTGGTAGGATTGAGGAGGTCTTCGAAGTATTCCCTCCACCGATCCACAACATCCGCAGTCGAGGTCAGCAGAACACCATCCATACACGGTGTTGACATTGCACTGCTTCCCCTTCCTGAGGCGGCGGATGGTGATCCAGAATCGCTTCAAAGCCGTCCGGAAGTCGTTTTCCATGGCTTCCCTGAACTCCTCCCATGTCTGAGTTTTTGCCTCCGCGACTGCTGAAGCCGCACACCGCTTGGCCTGTCGGTACCTGTCTGCTGCCTCCGGAGTCCCATGAGCCAAAAGAGCCCGATAGGACTCTTTCTTCAGCTTGACGGCATCCCTCACCGCTGGTGTCCACCGGATTACCGCCAGATAGATAGTACTTTATTGATTCCTTCGGGAGAGTTCCCTCAGGAAAAAAACGGTGGTTGGTGCCACGACAGGCACCAACCACCTTGCGGCCACAGCTCCAATCGGCCGCCTCAAACAATAGAGGTATGGAACATCGTCCACTCGGACTCAATGTCCAGCGCCTCCCTCGTGAAATGTTCAAAGTTCTTCCGGCACATTATCCGGCACAACACCGGGATGATTCATTGTGCTTTAAATTTTATTGCGGCATTAAGCGAAGTCACGATGGTATCCTTACATCACACTCAAATTTATAAGCGCATGCTTAAATTTACAGCATGCCTTTGGTAAGTGCCGGAGTGAGAAGAGGTTTTAAATTAATTACCGCCCCGGCGCTAATTCAAGGAAATACGGTATGTGTAAAATTAGCTGTCATCATAGACTGTCAAGTTTGTTATACTCCACTTCGTTATATTTCTACTTGTGTTTGCTTATTTTGGCGGTGATAATATGCTGCACACTAACTAAGGTAGACCTCTATGTAAGCTTCTAAAAGCTATGTATTTAAACAACCCAATGTTTATTGCCACCTACAGAGCAGCAGTCACATGAACAGCTCTCTTACTTCTCTGTACCGAAAAGGATCTTCTGACTTGAGCACCTACTCCTCTATTAAAGAGCCGTCTGCTACAAGTCAAACATGTACAGGAGGTTGGTTCATCGATAAAGGCCAACGTCCTGCGAAGGCCGACATCTTCGTGGACCTTAGTGAAGATCAGCAAATTAAGGCAGTAAATGTAAGTACTGTATGCATATCTGCTTGGGAATAATAATGAAAGGTATTTGTGAAATAAAATGTGATAGACCTTTATAGAACTTTGCTGTTATTATCTCATCAACAGAAAGATGATTCCATGTTGGAGTCTGGGGGATCCTACAAAAGGGCAGTCAAAAGGAAAAAGAAGTCATCTAAAGAGCCTGAACAAGAACAAACAAAAAGAGAGAAGAAAGGTACTCCTATCTTTAACGCACGATAGTAAAACAGATGGTTGCAGTTTTGCTAAGCAGATTGGGTGTTATGCTTTTTCTGTGTCCAAAAGTATTCTTCACCATCCATTTTCTTTCCTACTTATTATGATGTAACCATTTATTTGTATTCCATCCATCCATTTTCTACTGCTTGTCCCGCTCAGGGCTGCGGTGGGTGCTGGAGCCTTTCACAGCTGCATTCGGGCGGAAGGCAGGGTACACCCTAGACAAGTCGCCACCTCATCGCAGGGCCAACACAGATAGACAGACAACATTCACATATTTTTCAATACGGAACATTTATTTCGGTACAGCAGTTAACTGATGTCCCAGATTGTACACACAAAGTGTTCATTCGCCATTGAAGCGCATTTTGCGTGAAGGCATAGATTTCAGGCATGTAGAGCACCTCCACAATACCCAACATTGGACGAAAACAGTACAGCCCTGCCTTTGGCTGGCAGGAGAGGTCAGCCAAGGAGAACGAAGCCAGAGCAGGAAACCTCTTCCCTTGATAAAGTGACGCCTTCCCTATGTAATATGTAAACGGACAAAGAGAAGAGGATAAGACAAAAGCAGTGTGGTGCCATTGTTTAGTAGAAGCTAAAAGCTAGAACTAAACTAGGAAAGCAAAGACCTCTGCCATGCCCTACCGCCTAATAAAAAAAGAAGAAAGCTTCACCCACCTTTCCTGGTGTATCAATGTGACTGAATGTTAGGTGGTGGGCTGAGAGGGCGTTGGCACAAATTGGCTGCCACATGTGTCTGTGGACTGAATGTATATTGGGATGTCAGTGTAACTCCAATCAATTATCATTATTTTTTCCAAGTGTAGGGCAGCACGGGGGAACAGGGGTTAGTGCATGTGCCTCACAATACGAAGGTCCCGAGTAGTCCTGAGTTCAATCCCGGGCTTGGGATCTTTCTGTGTGGAGTTTGCATGTTCTCCCCATGACTGCGTGGGTTCCCTCCGGGTACTCCGGCTTCCTCCCACCGCCAAAGACATGCACCTGGGGATAGGTTGATTGGCAACACTAAATTGTCCCTAGTGTGTGAATGTGAGTGTGAATGTTGTCTGTCTATCTGTGTTGGCCCTGCGATGAGGTGGCGACTTATCCAGGGTGTACCCCGCCTTCCGCCCGAATGCAGCTGAGATAGGCTCCAGCACCCCCCGCGGCCCCAAAGGGACCAGCGGTAGAAAATGGATGGGTTTCCAAGTGTAATAATATGAATGCTTTATGAATTATATCTATTCTCTTAGCAAAATCCAACTCAACAAAGCTGCAGTATCCCACTGTAAAGTTTGAAGACGTTGGTGGTAATGAAGGCACATTAACGGTTTGTGACATTTTCACCTTTCCCATAATAATAATAATGATAATAGTGTTACTAGATGTCTTTTTACTGGATGCATCACATTTTTGGTACCTATCAAAATTGTCTGGTTTTGTTGTAGGCAGGAGTGCCCAAACTTTTTGACTCTGGGGTCACATTGGTTTAAAATAATTTGGTCGGTGGCGGCATGTTTACATTGTATTTACCAGACTATAAGCTGCTACTTTTTTCCACACTTTGAACCCTGCGGCTTATGCAACTAGTTAATGGATGTTTCTTCACTGACCGCCATAATTTTGTATACGACAAATGGTTTTCAGAGAACTCTGACAGTGA